>NC_133658.1:441696547-441761284 GCF_037893015.1 Macrotis lagotis | reverse complement strand
CAGACCCTTAATCCTTTCATGTTGATGAAGTCAGATCCTGTGTAGCTGTTTGCAAGCTTTTTCCCTTGATCTGATCATTCTGATCAATTCTGAATCTGATAATTTGACTACAATGTTCTTTGGTGTTTTCATTTGGAGATCCCTTTCAGGAGATGATCTATGGATTTTTTTTCTGTGACTATTTTGCCCTCTGGTTCCAGGATGTCAGGACAGTTCTCTTTAACATTCCTGAAGATGGAGTTCAGGTTTTTCTTTTGATCATAACTTTTGAGGAGTCCAATTATTCTTAAATTATCCCTTCTTGATGTAATTTCCAATTTAGTTAATTTACCATTAAGGTATATTACATTTTCTACTATTTTTTCACTTTGTTTAATAGATTCTTAGTTTCTCATGAAATTATTAACTTCTAGTACTCTCATTTTCTTTCTTGGGGAGGTAGCTTCTTCATTCAACTTTTTCATTTCCTTTTCCATTTGGTCAGCTTTATTATTTTAAAGGTCTGTTATCTGTTTCCAATTGCTCAATTGTATTTTTAAAGGATTTGTTTTCTTCTGTCACTTTTTTGTTACAGGATGTTAATTTTCTCTTTCATTTCTTTTCACAGTTTTTCTATTTGATTTTAAAGATCCTTTCTAAGATCTTCTATGAAGTTTCTCTGGATTGGAGAAAAATTCATATTCTCCTCCATAGCATCACATGAAACTCCTCTTCTGTTTTCCTTTTTTTGAGCTTTTGTTTTCCCCATCCTTATCTCCAAGGTAACTTTCAATGGATCCTGATTTTTTTATGACCTTCTTCATTTTGAGTTTTGTTATCTATCCCAAGTTTCTTGTGTTGGGGGAGGGACTTACTTACAGATCTTCAGTGTTGAGAGGCCTAGAGGTTTGCTAACCACCCTAGGCTGTTGATGCTAGAAAGAATTCTAGGGGTTGCTCAGTGAACTGACTGGTAAGGAAAACCTCTGGACCTCTCTGCTGGGCATATCCACTGCCCACTCCCCACAGTGGAATTACCTGGAACTATCTCGGAATTGTCCATAGGCAGTCCACTAACTGGGCAGGCAGGGAGGACTGGAAATGCAAGAGGCTCTAGGAAGTCAGCTGCCTACTCCCTTGTTGGAAGAAGTAGGAGCCCCTGGCGTTCCAAGTGAACTGTTTGGGCAGAAATGCTAAAGGCGAGAGTGGACCATGGTTGACCAGGCTGCCCCAGCGCCCATCTTCCAGGTGGGAGAGGACTGCCAGCCCTCCTGGGCCGACATGCACCTGCAGATCCTGGGCAAGCCTGTGATGGAGTGCTGGGAGACCCCCTACATGCACTCGCTGGCCACTGCCTCCTCCCAAAGGGGAAGGGTCCTGGAGGTCCTGGAGGTCCTGGAGGTAGGCTTTGGAATGGCCATTTCAGCCAGCAAAGTGCAGGAAGCCAACATCTAAGAGCACTGGATCATTGAGTTCAATGATGGCATCTTCCAGTGGCTTCAGGAGTGGGCCCAGCATCAGCCCCATAAGGTTGTCCCCTTGAAAGGCTTGTGGGAAGAGGTGGTGCCCAATCTGCCTGATGGACATTTTGATGGAAATCTATATGACACCTATCCCCTCTCTGAGGAGACCTGGCTTACCCATCAATTCAATTTTATCAAGGCTCATGCTTTCCGCCTGCTGAAGCCTGGGGGTGTCCTCACTTATTGCAATCTCATTTCCTGGAGAGAACTGATGAAGACCAAGTACACAGATATCAAAACAATGTTTGAGGAGACCCAGATTGCAGCCCTGGTGGAGGCAGGTTTCAAGAAAGAGAATATCAGCACTACTGTGTGTAGCACAGTGCCTAATACTTAATGCTTAATACTTTCTTGTTTGACTGGTTAACCCCTTTCCTTTGAGATGGGTGGAGCAAAGAGTAGCCCCATTCTATAGATGATAGAGAGGCATTGGATCTACTAGAGTAGCCAGAGTTGGAGAAGACCCAAGTTCTTGTCTCACTTCTGGTGCATACTGGTTGTGACTCTGGGCAAGTCACAGAACCTAGTTCCTCTAAGAATCCTCTTCAGAATAAATTGCAGATCTGCATCGGTAGAGGAAATTTCTTCATTGGAGTGTTCCCTTTCATCGCTAAAGTCAGAAATTCAGTCCCTTTCCCTTTATAAGTGAAAAAACTGAGAAGTGATTTGTTCTTAGACACTAAAGTTGGAGTTGGGATCTGAACTTGGGTCTTGAGGCCCAGAGGCTGAGGGAATCTAGGCTCCAGGCAAGTTCTACCATCCCATTTTTCTCTTTCAGTCTGTTTCCCTATGGAAGTTCATTTGAAAGCCTTAATTTTTTACTAATACACTGTGAGGCCCCCTCCATCTTTTATTCAGACTTTGGTGCTTTTCAAACCAGGTGCTCTACTGGGGTGACAGAGGTCCTGTGGGGGAAGGGAAGGCCTTTTATCTTCTCAGTTGTAGCAGAAAACCTGCTGCTAAAATAATAAAACAATTCTGACCTCAAAAAAATGCTTAAGGCACTCTCTGGATTAGCAGCCTGTATTGGGGGATACCTTCAGTCATCATGCCAGTACACCAGGTCCTCTTCCAGGCTTAGAATGCCAGAAGTCCACAGTCAGGATCAGTCATCCAGATGAACCACACAAGCTAAGTTGGGTCCTGGGCACCTATGCTGGAGCTTTCCCTGCTCACTGGAGCCACGCACCATGCAGTCAAGTCCCAACTCCAAAACCTCAATCAGTGATCTAGGGTTAATTCCCTACCTCACCCAGCTACCTATGTGCTTAATCTCTGCTCTCTGCTCTAGGTGTGGCAAAGCTACCCCACCCCCACCCCTCCAACAGACCTTTTGGAAGATGTTCACTCTGATTTTTGGTGCATTCTGCCACTACAATATCTATTAAGAGATTTGATTAATGTCAGTTTTAAGGGAAACTCAGGATCACTAATAGAAGTCCTGATTTCTCTCTGCCATTTTGAACAGAAGTCTATAGTACTCTTTCATAGCAAAATAAAGTTTCCCTGCTTTTTCCTTTTAAATCATGTCTATTTTTGTTTGTTTATCTGAAATCTTGTGTTCTACCCCAGCATGTTTCTTACTGTAGCAGAAGTTTAAGTTCTGTTTCAGTTTCTTATTCAACTCTGTGTGTATCTTTCCATTTCAAATGTTTTTCTCTAAATTATACATTGTTGGATTTGCATTTATAATTCCAATGCACATGCACTTCTCCTATCCCATTTGTATGATAACAACTTCCACATGGTTATCTCACTATTGTACATGGTCTCAACTTGAACTTCTGAATAACTCTTCTGCTGAGAATTATTTTGTCTTAGGTGATTGAACAACAATTCAGGAATGGGAATAGCTTTATGAGTTCAAGATGATTTCTCTTGATTGAAATTGATAGCAATCCTTTAAATTACTTTATGTTCCAATGTTTAAATATTAGCCTCAGTAATTATCATCACTGCATATTTAAGTTTCTGTCAATGACCTTTCAGTTTAACAATACTGATAAGTTTAGGAACCTATTTTTAAGTTTTCCTGTTGATGTAAGCTACTAAGATCCTTCTTTAAGTATAGGAAATAAATGCCTATCTCTAATCTGATTTTTGCTGTACATTGAATACTTTTCACCTTCCCCATTTTGGGGAGGTTTTAGGCATGAATCAACATACAAGTTTTATACATTTTTTCCTAGAGTACAATGGTGAAATTATATAAAAAAAGTTAGCAGTTGGGTTTCTGATTTTATCAACGCCCACATGATACTGCTATCAAGTCATAAAAACTACTTCTAAATATATTTAGAATTCTTTTTGATGGGAGAGTGGAAATTGCTCATATAGAAAAAGGACAATCTGGCCAGTCATGTCATCTAGGGAGATACTTATATGAAAACTCCTTCCATTAAATGTACAATAGTAACCTTTATAACTTAAAGGTTTTAGTTACTTGCAGGTGCCTATTCTGCTTAAATATTTTAGAATCTGGAAATCAAGCCAGGTCTTTCTTACTTAACGGGTCAGCCCTCTACCAACTAATATTACCGCTCTCCATTATATCAGATTGAAATATTAAGTCATTTGAGATGATTTTCTCTCACACTGCTATCTTCTCTTAAGGATCAAATTTTTCCAAAATTAAATTATGGAGAGGTGTGATAAATGGCATCTACTAATATCCCTACCTTAAAGACTGGACTGATTTTTTCCCATGCTCTAATAGTGAGTGGAATCTTCTCTGAATTTTTTGTAGATATTTTTTTGTGTCTTGACTGCTCTGTGGAATCTCTGCTTGTCACAGTAATCAGGCCAGGGCTGAGTAAGCAGATAATTTTAGGGCACCTTTTCTAACCCCTTCCTCACCTCAGGAGATGTGAAGTGCAGTTCTTAAAAAGGATGCTCAGTCATCCAGGTGCCTGCCCAATCATTTTGCTACTTTCAGTGAAGAAATGACCCTATGGACTGGGTTGTGATTACAGCTCTCAGTTACACCTGCAACTGTGTCACTTGTCTGTCACCACAGGAATGATAAAGTGGTGAGTGATGTCTTTTGATGTGTGCATAAAATTGTATTTAAATGAGACATAGTTGCACAAAATCTCTTCCAAAGTCATTATGATCCAGTGACAAGACACTCAAGAGAACTGGTGATTGTTCTAGATGCAGTGGATGACCTTATAGTCTTTGATGTCTAGCCAAGCTCTAAGCATTACACAGTATCTGCTTCAGCTGCCTTCATGGCTGTTTTAAAGAAGTGTTTTCATCCAACCATCCCACTAGCAGAAAACTTCACAGGCTTAGTGTAGATACCCCCAACAACTCATCAATGAGTTTGAGACTTCCTCAGTTATTCTCAATCTTGTTTAACCTTCCTGCTCAAATCATTTACCAGGGTATGGACACTGTGCATGCTACAGCTTCTTGTAGCCACAAGGTGAGAATTAGGTGACTCAGATGAACATCAAAGGTGGAAAGCAGTCCTGAAAAGGGCTCAACAGCTCTCACACCAGAGGTACTAGTCTTCCTTGAACACACTCTACACCTATCACACAAATAAAGTTAGATCTAAACAATTGGGAAAATGTCAATGGCTCAAAGTTAGGTTGAACTAATATAATAAAAATATCAATTATACCCAAAATAAATTACTTTTTCAATGCCAAACCAAACTGCCAAAAGCATATATTATTCCAGAAATCAAAGGAACTTGATCCAGTGATATTCAGCATACTTTTTCAGGTGAAAAGATGGATAATCCATGAAATAGGTGACTTTCAAACTTTCCTGATAAAAAGACCAGAGCTGAACAAAAAAATCTGATCTTCAAGCAGGAGACTCAAGTTAAACAGGGGGAAAGCAAAAGACTACTTTTCAATAATATTAAATTGTTTATATGCCCACCTGGGAGGAAATTTATCAAAACTCTTGAGAATTGTAACTCTGTTAGAGGTAGAACACTCAGGTTGAAGGTATGGACATGTTGATTTTGATGGAATGATTTTAAAAAATTAAAACATAAAAAGAGGGGCACAATGGTCAAAGGATCTGCAAAGGCAATTTACAGATGAGTAAATCAAAGCAATCCATAGTCATATAAAAATTGCTCTAAATCATTACTTTATTAGAGAAATGCAAATTAAATCATCTCTGAGGTACCACCTCACACCTGTCAGACTGGCCAATATGACTAGAAAGGACAATGATCAATGTTGAAAGGGATGTGGGAAATCTGGGACACTAATACATTGTTGGTGGAGCTATGAACTCATCGAACCTTTTTAGAGAGCAATTTGGAATTATGCTCAATGGTAGCAAAAATGTGCATATCCTTTTATCCAGCAATATCACTATTTGGTCTATACCCTGAAGAGATGATGAAAAAGTATAAAAACATCACTTGTACAAAAATTTTCATAGCAGCCCTGTTTGTGGTGGCAAAGAATTGGAAATCAAGTAAATGTCCTTCAGTTGGGGAATGGCTTAGCAAACTGTGGTATATGTATGTCATGGAACACTATTGTTCTATTAGAAACCAGGAGGGGTGGGAATTCAGGGAAGCCTGGAGGGATTTGCATGAACTGATGCTGAGTGAAATGAGCAGAACCAGAAAAACCTTGTATACCCTAATAGCAACATGGGGGTGATGATCAATCTTGATGGACTTGTTCATTCCATCAGTGCAACAATCAGGGACAATTTGGGGCTATCTGCAATGGAGAATACAATCTGTATCCAGAGAAAGAATTGTGGAGTTTGAATAAAGACCAAGGACTATTACCTTTAATTTAGGAAAAAAAAAAACCTGATATCTTATTGTCTGATCTTGCTATCTCTTTTACTTTATTTTCTTCCTTAAGGATATGATTTATCTCTCATAACATTCAATTTGGATCAATGTATACCATGGAAGCAATGTAAATACTGGTAAATTGGCTTCTGTGGGGGGTGGGGGTGGGGGGAGGGAAGCAAGATTGGGGGGAAAATTGTAAAACTCAAAAAAAAAGTAAAATCTTTAAAAGGGAAAAAAAAAAGACAATTGAAAAGGACTTTTGGTGGAAAATGTAAAACACAACCAGAGAAAAAATTATGAATAAAGAACAAAAAGTTAGCATTTTCAATTTTTAAAAATTAAAAAAATTCAGTTAATTAAATTTACAAGAATAATTTCCATTCTTGGTTATCATTCTTTAGCCAACGAAGATCTGAATTTGGGGGTCATTTTTGAATTTTCTCTTTGACAGCCTCCTTTTTTGAATTAATAATTATGATCTATCCATTCTTCCTTCAGTATCTCCCACATGTGCCATTTCTTTCCATGTTCACTACTACCAAAAGGAGACTTTGATCATCATCTACCTAGATTACTGGAATAGCTCTTTGTTCTTCCTTCTTGTAATCAGTCATAAACAAATACAAGATATTTCTGAAAATATTGCTCTCATTAAGCATAAGTTTCAGTCTAGTATTTAAGACCTTCTTCTATAATGGATTTAAGTCTGGTTTTACTATCATTCTAGAATCTTTTGGTTAAGCCATTTTTCTCTGTTCACAGTCCCTTTTTTACTTTTGCATTTTTTTCTCTTTCTATCTCTTCTCCTTGGAATTCCCTTTCTATTTTCTTTCCAGCCCATTGAGGGACGGGATTTCAGAGAAGTCTGGAAAGACTCGCATAATTTGATGCTGAGAAAGAGGAACAGAACCAGAACATTATACACCCTAACAGCAACATGAGGGTGGTGTTCAATCTTAATGGACTTGCTCCTTCCATCAATGCAATAATCAGGGACAATTTTAGGGTGTCTGCAACAGAGAATACCATCAGTATCCAGGGAAAAAACTGTGGAGTTTAAAGAAAGACCAAGGACTATTACCTTCAAATTATTTTTTATTTTTTATTATTTTTTTGCAAGGCAAATGGGGTTAAGTGACTTGCCCAAGGCCACACAGCTAGGTAATTATTAAGTGTCTGAGACTAGATTTGAACCCAGGTACTCCTGACTCCAGGGCCAGTGCTTTATCCACTGTGCCACCTAGATGCCCCTCAAATTATTTTTTAAAAAGTTGACTTATATACAACAAAATTTTGCTATCTCTAATATTTTATCTTTTCCTCAAGGATATGTTTTTCTCTCAACACATTCAATTTTGATCAATGCATAACACAGAAACAATGTAAAGATTATCAGATTGCCTGGGGGAGGGGAGTGGAAAGGGAGGGTGGGGGGAAAAGTGTAAAATGCAAAATCTTACCAAAAAATAGGTAGAAACTACTATTGTATATAATTGGAAAACAAATAAAAAGAAAAAAGCCTTTTCACCATCCTTTAAAATAATGATATGATTTCTGTTAATTTTGTTATTGATATGGTCAATCATGTTTATAGTTTTCCTAATAATCAACCATTCCTGCATTCCTTTTATAAATTTCACCTGGTCATGTTGTATAATCCTTGTAATATATTGCTATAATTGTCTTTCTAGCATTTTCTTAAAAAAAATTTCCATCAATATTCATTCAGGAAATTGGTTTCTAATTTTCTTTCTCTGTTTTAGCTATTCCTGGTTTAGGTATCAGCATCATATTTGTATCATAGAAGGAGTTTGGTAGGACTTCTTCTTTGCCTATTCATTTTTTCCAGAGATTTATCGCATATACCTGTTCTAAAATTCTATTCATTTCCTTAACTCCTTTCTTAGTTACTTTTTTGTGATGAAATTTATCTAGTTCTGAGAAAGTAAGGTTGAATTCCCCCAAGTAGTCTACTTCTTCCATTTAACTTTTTTAAGAATTTGGATGTTAGTTAGTATTTATTCCAAATAGTATTTAGTTATTGATACTGCTTTATTGTCTATGGTACATTTTAGCAAGATGTGGTTTCTTTACTTATCTCTTTTATTTATGTTTATATTTGCTTTTACTTTGTTTAAGATAAAGATCGCTACTCCTGCTTTTTTTTTTTTTTTTTTAGCTTCTGCTGAAGGATACTAGAATTTCCCCCAGTCTCGTACCTACAAAATCTGCATGGTCTCTCCCATTCAAATGTCCTTTTGTTAAACAACTTATAAAGATAATTTTTAACAGTTTTGCTATATTAACTCATTGAAACTGAGGTTTTTTTTTAGCATTTGGTTATAAATCATGTCATCACATACTCAGTTCACTCTAAGTATGCTCTTTTTCACAACTGTGCAAATTATTTAAGACAAACAATAATTTTATATGCTTCTTTTTGTGAAAGCAATCATTATGAATATGTGTTAGAAAATACCATGTAGGCAAATTAGGATATTTGTTCTTGAACAAATGAAATCCCATTAAGCTCATTTCTCTTAGTTTTCTTTTACTCAAATATTTAGTCAAAACATTTTTGTTTAGAATTTTTATATGTTTCTGATTTTGTGGTTTTCTAAGACTATTCCAACAAAATGTGTAAAAATTGTAACTCATAGTTCACTTTTAGAAGTACTTGAGTAGTTTTTATGTTTTTCCAAATATATTTTTTAATCAAATAACAGAAATTTATGCTTTCTACTTTCAAGCACTGAATTATGGAGTTCCATTGTTTCTAATTCACTATTGTATTATCTGTTCCATGAATCTGTCTCTCTATTTTTTTTTTAATCAAAACCAGATAGCTTTGATGACTGCAGCTTTATATAATAGAGTGTGAGGGAAAAGTATTGGAAGTATTATTTATCCTTTCATTTCCTACCTCTTTTATTAATTTTATTTCATATTCTAGATCTTTTGTCTTCCCAAATGTCTTTTCATTAAGTTCTATAAAGTATCTTCTTAGTAATTTGATTAGAATAACATTAAAAATGTACATAATTTTGTGATTTTTATGATGTTGAAAAAAGGTTAATCATGAATACTGCATACTTCTCCAAATAATTTATTTATTATTTCTTTAAAAATCAATTTGCAATTGAATCTACATAAGTCTATTGAATGATTTGATAGATTACTTACCAAATATCTCATTAATTTTGTAGTTATTTGGAATGAGATTTCCCTTTCTATTTCTCACTCTAGAACCCTTTTAGTGGTTTGATTAATAATTTTTTTCTGAAGGAAGCTAGAAAAGTCTCAGGGAAGTTTCTGACTTCTCTTTGACATCTTGGCTCTGCCACTTGATTTTTAGTAGCTTTTTTTTTTGCTTTGTTTTGTTTTTAGGTTTTTGCAAGGCAAATGGGGTTAAGTGGCTTGCTCAAGGCCACACAGCTAGGTAATTCTTAAGTGTCTGAGGTCAGATTTGAACTCAGGGACTCCTGACTCCAAGGCCAGTGCTCTATCCACTGCACCACCTAGCCACCCTAATTTTTAGTAGTTTTAATGTTGGTGGTAATTATTTTTAATCTATTTTCAATATTTTAACTTTAATTTCTGTTATGACCTTAAATACTTTTACTAGTAGTTTTAGTAGTTTTCATTTTCATTTTATTCTTGGTTAAAACTTCTCTATAAGAAAAATCATTATATGGTTTCCTGAGTAATACTGGGTCAATTAAGGCAATGTAAAATAAAATATATCAATAAAATCATTAATAAAAAGGAAAACAAAGGGTTCTTTCTTGGTACATGAAAACAGATGATGATGCACACTGTCTACCCCATGGTAGAAATGGAGGAAGCTGTAAAAGTGATATACTGTATACTTATCAAACAAGGTCATTTTGTTAGTTTTGCTAATTTGGTTTTTTTTATCTTAAAGAAAAATAAATTATCAGTACTAAATTCGATACTCTGTAGTTATGCTACCTGGTTCACAAGGGGAAAAAACTTCATATTTTTCTAAGGCTAGCATATTTCTGCTTGGAAAAAAGAAATGCCTAACACCTTCATATGTTGCCAGATGAATCTCTCCCCCCCCAATTTTTTTTTGTTGGGTTTTTATGGTTTGTCTTTTGCAAGGCAAAGTGAGTTGCCCAAGCTAGGTAATTTTTAAGTGTCTGAGACCAGATTTGAACTTGGGTCCTCCTGACTTCAGGGCCAGGGCTCTATCCACTGTGCCACCTAGCTGCCCTTCCCCCAAGGAAATTTCAAATTATATATATATATTTAGGTTTTTGCAAGGCAAACAGGGTTAGGTGGCTTGCCCAAAGCCACACAGCTAGGTAATTATTAAGTGTCTGAGACCAGATTTGAACCCAGGTACTCCTGACTCCAGGGCCAGTGCTTTATCCACTACACCATCTAGCTGCCCCTTATTTATAGAAATCTTGAGGACGGCTAGGTGGCACAGCGGATAGAGTACCGGTAGTACCTGAGTTCAAACAGGGCCTCAAACACTTAATAATTACCTGGCTGTGTGACCTTGGCTAAGCCACTTCAACCCATTGCCTTTCAAAAACCTTAAAAAAAGAGAGAAATCTTGAACAATGAAAACTGCCCAATTGAATAAAAGGATAAGAAAAAAGTTACTATTTTGCTTCAGTAGTATAGAATAATAGTCAATTATTTTTTCAGGTATATCCTTGGTGAATAATTATCCAAAATCACTCATTCTCTCTATGATCATTCCCTTTGAGTTCTTCTTTTAAGTTGGTCAATATCACCCTGAAATGATTTTTAAAAAATAACCATTCTCCTGATAAATACCTTAATTCTTTCAGGTGAATGAGAAAAGCAATGATAGTAATTAGATGTAAGATATTTCTCCTTAGTTGACATTCAATTCATTTTCCTGGTCTTTGCTTCAGTCTTTTTATTAGTTAAAAATATTTTATTTTTCTTCCTATTATGTATAAAGACAGATTTCAAATTCCTTTTTGTAAAATTTTTAGTTTCAAATTTTTCTCCCTCCCTCTCTTCCCTCCTTATTCTCAGAACAAATAACGTGATAAAAGTTATATATGTACAATCATGTCATATTGTGAAAGAGGAATCAGAGAAAAAAAGAGAGAAACTATGTGAAAAAAGAGTACAAAAACAAATATAAAATGAAAATCATCTTCTTTGGTCTGCATTCATACTCCATAGTACTTTCTCTGAATGTGGATGACATTTTCCATCACAAGTATTTCAGAATTTTCTTGGATTGTTGTTTTGCTGAGTAGAGCTAAATCTTTCAAAATTAATTTTTCTGGAATCTACTTTCTAATAATGTGTTATTTCTAATAATTTATTATTTATTATAAAACAATAATATTCCATTACATCTATATAACCACCATTTGTTCATTTATTACTCAATTAATGTGTATCTCCTCAATTTTCAATTCTTTGCAACCAGAAAGAGTTGGAAAAATTTTTAGTACATGTGGGTCCTTTACCCTTTTATATAATCTCTTTAGTATTGTTGGATCAAAGGATAGTTTTATAGCCCTTTGGGCACAGTTTCAAATTGTTCTCCAAAGTAGTTGGATAAGATCACAAATCCAATAGTGAATTATTGTGCAAGTTCTCCCACATCCTTTCCAACATTTATCATTTTCCTTTTCTATTGTATTAGCCAATCTGACAGGTAAAAGGTAGTACCTCAGAGTTGTTTTACTTTGCATTTCTCTCAATAGTGATTTAGAGTATTTTTTTATATGACTAAAGATAGCTTTAATTTCTTAATCTGAAAACTGCCTGTTCACGTTCTTTGATTATTTATCAGTTGGGGAATAACTTGTATTCTTATAAATTTGATTCAATTCTATATATTTGAGAATTAAGACCTTCAGAGATAACTTTGTAAAGATTGTTTTGTACCTTTATGCTTTCCTTCTAATCTTTGATGCATTGTTTTTTTGGGAGAAATCTTTTTATTTAAAGTAATCGAAATTATCCATTTTGCATGTATGCACTTTAACCTTAACTTGGCAGAAATATGAGATGATGGTCTTTGCCTAGTCTTTGCCATTTTAATTTCCAGTTTTCCAAGCAGTTTTTGTTAAAGAGTGAATTCTTATTCCAGAAGTTTGACTTTATCAAACAGTAAAATCCTATAGTCATCTACTACTATTTCTTCTGTACTTAATCTATTCCATGATGTATCATTCTAATTGTTAGCCAATACCCAACAGTTTTGATGACTCCTGCTTTTTAAAATGGCTTTAGGTTTTACATGACTAAGGCTACCTTGCCTTGCATTTTTTTCATTCATTTCTTCAATATTCTTGACCTTTTGTTCCTTCAGATGAATTTTGACACTTTTTTTAGCTGTATGAAATAATTTGATTGGTATTGCACTGAGTAAATAGATTAATTTAGGTAGAATTATCATTTTTATTATATTAGCTCAATGTACTCAAATGCTTGAATCTGACTTTATTTTTGTGGAAAGTGTTTTGTAATTGTGCTCATAAAGTTCTGACTTTTTCTTGGCAGATAGACTTCCAGTATTTTATATTGCTTACAGTTATTTTAAATGGAACTTCTCTTTCTGCTGGCCTTAGTTCGTAATATATAGAAATTCTGATAATTAATGTGAATTTATCTTACATGCTGTAACTTTGTGAAAGTGATTGTTTCAAGTGTTTTTTAATTTGATTTTATAAGTATACCACCATTTCATCAGCAAAGAGTGAGAATTTTATTTCTTCATTGCCTATTCTAATACCCTTGAATTCTTCTCTCACAAGAGGATAAATATGGATCTGTGGTTAGCATTGTTATAAATGTAGAGCCTACATCAGATTGCTTCCTGTCAGGGGGAAGAGGGAGGGAAGGGAAGGAGGGAGAAAAATGTAAAACTCAAAACCATGCAAAAAACGACTGGTATTCTAATTCCCTTGATTTCTTTTTTTCTCTTATTGCTAAAACTAATATTTCTAGTAAATTATTGAATAAATGTGGTGATACAGGCATCTTTGTTTCACCCCTGAACTTACTGGGAATGTTTGTAGCTTATCCTAGTTGTATAAAATGCTTGCTGCTGGTTTTACATAAATATTGCTTATCATTTTTAAAAGTCCATTTATTCTGATGCTACTCATTTTTAAATATGAATTGGTGCTGTATTTTTAAAAAAGTTTTTATTGTAATCATGATTTCTGTTAGTTTTGCTATTTGTTATGCAGATAGTTTTCCTAATATTGAACCATTCCTGCGTTCTTGATATAAATCCTACCTATTCATAGTGTATTATCCTAGTGCTAACTTGCTGTAATCTCTTTACTCATATTTTATTTAAAATTTTTGAGAATCCATTAGGGAAATTGGTTTTTCTTTCTTTGTTTTGACTCTTTCTGATTTAGGTTATCAGTATCATATTTGTATTGCAAAAAAAAATTTGCAGGATTCTTCTTTGTCTATTTTTAATAGTATTTAAATTAATTGTTCTTTAAATGTTTGGTAGAATTTGCTTGTAAATACATCTGGTCCTAGAGATTTTTTCCTTGGGGAGTTTATTGATAGTATTTTCAATTATTTTTTTCAAAAATGGTGCTATTTTAATATGTTATTTATTCTCCTGTAAATATTCATCCACTTCATTTAGATTATCAGATTTATTGGCATACAATTGGATAAAATAACTGAATTATTAATTTAATTTTTTCTTCATTGGTGGTGAACACTTTTTCATTTTTGACACCTGTAATTTGTCTTCCTTCTTTCTTTTTTAAAATTAAATTAACAAAAGTTTTATCTACTTTATTTTTTCATAATACCAATATGTAGTTTTAATTATTAGTTTATTTTACTACTTTCAATTTTATTAATCTCTCCTTGATTTTCAGAATTAATCATTTTGAATTTAATAATTTAGTTTTAATTAGTTCTTTTCCCTAGCTTTTTTAGTTGCATTCACTGACCTTCTCTTGATCTATTTAATTCATGTAAGCACTTAGAGATATAAAATTTCTCCTAAGAACTGCTTTGTCTACATCCCATAAATTTTGATATGTTGTCTCAACATTATTGTCATTCTCTTGGATGAAATTATTTATTGTTTCTGTGATTTGTTCTTTGACCCACTTGTTCTTTAGGATTATATATAACTTCCAATTATTTTATATCTATCTTTCCCTGGTCTTTTATTAAATGTAATTTTTATTACATTATGATCAGAGAAAGATGTATTTAATGTTTCTAGTTTTCTTAATTTTATTGTAAAGGTTTTTTTTTCCTAATACATGGTCAGTTTTTTTTGTAGGTACCATGTACTACTGGAAAAAAATGACTCTTCAAGAAAAATCACCACCAAGGTAGTGGTAATGTCAGAGAAGACATATCTCCATTGAATTTTTTTTCCAGAAAGTTATCTAACTTTATTAAAATGACATTTTTATATAAATTTGACTTGATTTTCCATATATTTTAGAAATGAGTCCTTTATCAGAGACACCAGTTGTAAAAAATTTCCCAATTTACTAATTCCCTTTTGATCTTGGTTGCAATAGTTTTGTTTGTGCAAAAAGTTTTTAATTTAATGTAATCAGAATTATCCAGTTTGTTTTTTTATAATGTTCTCTTTGGTCACAAACTGCACCCCTTTTCATAGATGACAGGTAAACTATTTCTTATTCTTCTAATTTGCTTGTAATATTGCCTTTAATGTCTAAATCTTGTACTCATTTTGACTTTATTTAGTAAAGGGTATGAAATGTTAATCTAATCCTGGTTTCTGACATATTACCTTTTAGTTTTCCCAGTAGCTTTTATTGAAGAGTGAGCTTTTATCCCAGAAGCTGGACTCTTTAGGTTAATCAAACAAGAGATTACTATGGTCATTTCCTGCTGTCTCTTTTGCACCTAATGTATTCCACTGTTCTACCACTTTATTTTTCAGCCAGTTTTGATAACTGATGCTTTATAATACAATTTTAGTTCTGGAATGGCTAGGCTGCCCACTTTTGCATTTTTTTCTCATCAATTCTCTTGATAGGGGCAGCTAGGTGGCGTAGTTGATAAAGCACTGGTCCTGGAGCCAGGAATACCTGGGTTCAAATCCGGTCTCAGACACCTAGCTATGTGGCCTTGGGCAAGCCACTTAACCCCGTTTGCCTTGGAAAAACCTAAAAAAAATTAATTCCCTTGACATTCTTGACTTTTTGTTCTTCCATATGAATTTAGTTACTATTTTTTTCTAGCTCACTAAAGTAGTTCTTTGGAAGTTTGATTGATATGATACTTAAATGTAATTTAATTTAGGTAGAACTGTCATTTTGATTATATTAGCTCAGCCTACCTGTGAGCAATTGATACTTGCTCAGTTATTTATGTGAAGTGTTTTATTGTTGTTTTCATAAAGTTTCTGATTCTGCCTGGGCAGGTAGACTCCCAATTATTTTCTGCTGTCTGAAGTTATTTTTAAATGGAATTTCTCTTTCTAACTCTTGCTGCTGTATCTTGTTAGTAATAGTTTTTATTAAAATGCTGAGGATTTATGTAGGTTTATTTTCTATCCTGCAACATTGCTAAAGGTTCTAATTGTTTCCCAGTAGTTTTTAAGATGATTTTCTAGGACTCTGTAGGAATACCATCATATCATTTGCAGAGTGAGGATTTTGTTTCTTTATTACCTGTTTGGATTCCTTCAATTTCTTTTACTTCTCTTATTGCTAAAGCTAGCATTTCTCATACAATATTGAATAATAGTGGTGATAAAGGGCATCCTTGTTTTACACTGATCTTATTGGGAATGCGTTTAGCTTATCCCCATTGCATATGCTTGTTAACAGTTTCAAATGGATACTGCTTGTCATTTTAAGGAACAATTCATTTTATTCCTATGTTTTCTAGGAAAGGTTGTATTTTGTCAAATGCTTTTTTAAGTATCTATTGAAATAACCATATGGTTTCTGTTAGGCTTGTAATTTTATTCTATATAATATTTATTTATTCTCATTTTGTACAAATAATTTTTATACATTAATAAATTATTCTTGTTTAAGAGTAAACAAAATACCCCTCCCCCCATAAAATATAGACTTGTTTGAGAGATAAAGTAATGGGGAGAAAAAAAAATTAAAATTAAAAAATGGTGATAATTGTAGGTATGGCCAGGTGGCACAATGGATGAAGCACCAGTCCTGGAGCAAGGAGTACCCAAGCCCATATCCAGCCCCATACACCTAACAATCACCCAGCTGTGTGACATGCAAGCCATCCCAACCCCACTGCCCTGCAAAAACCAAAAAAAAAAAGAACCAAAATAAAATAAAATAGTAATAATAGTAGGGGTGGCTGGGTGGCAGACAGAGCATTGGCCCTTGAGCCAAGAGCACCCGGGTCCAAATCTGGCCTCAAACACCCAACAATCACCCTGCTATGCGGCCCCAGACAGGCCACTCAGCCCCATTTGCCCTGCAACCCACCCAAAAAATAGTAATAAAAATGTGCTTCAGTCTTTGTTCCAAAACCAACAACTCTGTTGCGGGTGGATCACATTCTTTATGATAAGTCCATTGCAAAAGTTACTTCCATATTTTTCCACTGTTGCCAATGCTGATCGCAATTCCCTCTTTTCGTATTTTTCACTACCATGTACTATATTTTCTCTCTCTTTTCACTCTGACTCTGCTGTAGGGTAGCTGAGTGGTGCAGCAGATAGATCCTTGGCCCTGGGCCAAGAGGCCCTGGGCCCTCCTACCACCCCTTACGCCCAGCATCCACCTGGCCCTATGGTCCCGGACAGGCCATCCAATCCCAGCCCCTTGCAAGAAGTAAAAAAAGAAAATGTGTTATATCTGAATACTCTCCCCCAATGGTCCATTCTCTCCTCCATCACTCACATCCCCCCCTTCCCCCTGCCCCCCCTTCTTACTCCAGATGCCTATACCCCACTGAGTATACATGCTGTTTCCTCTCCTAGCCACCTCTGATGAGAGCAAAGATTCTCTCATTCCCCCTTGCCTTCCCCCTTCCATATCATTGCTATAGCTTGTTGGAATAAAGAAAAATCTTATTATATGAAATATCTTGGCCTATTCCCCTTCTCCTTTTTCTTTCTCCCATTATATTTCCCTTTTTTCTATTGACTCCATTTTTATACCATATTTTATCTTCAAATTTAGCTTTCTCTTGTGCTTCGACTATAAAAGCTCCTTCTACCTGCTCTATTAACTGAGAAGGTTCATATGAGTATTATCAGTGTCATTTTTTCTATGCAGGAATACATGCAGTACATCATCATTAAGTCCCTCATATTTTCCCCTTCTCCTCCAATCTCTATGCTTCACCTGAGTTCTGTATTTGAAGATCAAACCTTCTGTTCAACTCTGGCCATTCCAACAGGAACATTTGAAATTCCCCTGGTTCACTGAAAGTCCATCTTTTCCCCTGGAAGGGGACATACAGTTTTGCTGGGTAGTTGATTCTTGGTTGCACTATAAGCTCTTTTGCCTTTTGGTATATTATATTCCAAGCCCTATGAGCTTTTAATGTAGTTGCTGCTAAGTCCTGTGTGATACTGACCACAGCTCCATGGTTTTTTAATTGTGTCCTTCTGGCTACTTGTAATATTTTCTCTTTGACTTGGGAGTTCTGGAACTTGGCTACAATATTCGTAGGGGTTGGTTTTTTTGGGATCTCTTTCCTGGAGGAATTGGTGGATTCTCTCCATTTCTATTTTGCCCTCTGCTTCTAGGATATCAGGGCAATTTTCCTGTAGTAATTCTTTGAAAATGATGTCAAGGCTCTTTTCCTGATCATGACTTTCAGGTATTCCAATAATTTTTAAATTATCTTTCCTAAATCTGTTTTCCACATCAGTTGTTTTTTCAATAAGATGTTTCACATTTTCTTCTAATTGTTCATTTTTTTGGTTTTGAAGTATTGAGTCCTGAATTCTTGAAAATTCATCAATCTCCCTAAGTTCTATTCTTTGTCTGAAGGATTTGTTCTCCTCAGAGAGTTTTCTTATCTCTTTTTCCATCTGCCCAATTTTGCTTTTTAAAGTATTCTTCTCCTCAATAACTTTTTGAACTGTTTTATCCATTTGACCTAAGCTGGTTTTTAGCATGATAATTTTTTCAGCATTTTTTTGGATTTCCTTGACTAAGCTGCTGACTTCATTTTCATGTTTTTCCTGCATCTCTCTCATTTCTTTTCCCAGTTTTTCTTCTAACGCCCTCATTTGATTTTTAAAGTCTTTTTTTGAGCTCTGTCATAGCCTGAGCCCAATCTCCATTTTTCTTGGAGTCTTTAGTTGCAGGAGCTTGTGTTTCCTCATCTTTAGACTGAGTATTTTGATCCTTCTTGGGATTATAGATAATGTATTTCTCAATGGTGTTTCTCTTTTTTCCTCTGCTTGCTCATTTTCCCAGCCTAAGCCTCTTTTGGGGGTGCTTCCTTTGCTTTTGGGACATTCCCACAAGGATCTCGGTGTGTGAGGCTCTGTCCTCCCTCCTGGTCTGTGAATGACCATATGCGCCCCCTTCTGCCACCAGGTTGAGGTGGGGGGGGGGGGCTGCTGTTCTATGGGGGGGCCTAGACTGCGATTAGGATCTAAATTTGTTCAGAGACCCAGAGTCCTCTTCCAGGGGAAGAGCTCTGCAGTCTCTCTGTCTTCACTCCCCTCCCTAGGTACAATGGGCTCATGCCCTGGAGGCTCCTGCTTACTGGCTCCTGCTGCTTCTGTTTCCTGGATCTGGGCCAGGCTGCTTGCTATGTGTCCTGAGGGCTGGGCTTCAAGTGCTTGTTTTGGCAGAGGTCCCCCAGTTGTTCCCCCAACTTGTGCCTGGTGCTCCCTGGGGCACAACTCAGGAAACTCCCCTGCTGCTGTGAGCCATGGCTCCCAGTGCCCTGGCGCTGTCTCTGGGAGGCTGAAGTTCTTTTGTTCTGGTGGGCCACCCCTCTGGCAGACTGCCCTTCCAACCCAGGGGAGCAGAGCCTTTCTGTTCTTTTCCAGGTTACCTTGAGTAGGAGAACTGCCTCACTGGTTCCCTCTGTGGGTTCTGTCTCTGGAAAGTTTTGTTAGAGTCCTTAGTTTCAAACATTTATGAGAGAGAGCCTAAGACTTAATCCCCTCTTGTCACCATCTTGGCTCCGCCCCCCCAGGCTTGTTATTAATACAGCCAATTTTGCTGACAGTTTTCCTAATATTGAACCAACCCTTCATTCTTGGTATAAGTTAGGCTTGGTCACAGTGTATAATCCTAATTACTTGATGTAATCACTTTGATAATATTTTTATAAAAGATTTTTGCACCCATATTCATTAGGGAAATTGGTGTGTAATTTCGTTTCTTTGTTTTGAATTTTCTGGTTTAGGTATCAGCACTATATTGTGTCATAGAAGGAAACAGGCAGAGTTCCATCTTCACCTGTTTTTCCAAATGGCATTTATGGAATTAGAACTAATTGTTCCTTGAATGCTTGATAGAATTCATGTGTGAATCAGTCTAGCCTTGGAGATTTTTTTCCTTAAGGAGTTCATTGATGGCTTGTTGAATTTCCTTTGCTGAGATGGGGTTATTTAAGTATTTAATTTCCTTTTCTTTTAATTTGAATAATTTATATTTTGCAAATATTCATTCTTTTCATTTAGATTTTCAAATTTATTGGCATACAGCTGGGCAGAATAGTTCTTATCATTTCTTCAATTTCCTCCTCGTTGGTGTTGAATTCACTTTTTTCGTTTTTGATGCTAAAAATTTTCTTTCTTTTTAAAAATTAACCTAAGGTTTATCCATTTTATTGGGTTTATTCATAAAACCAACTCTTGCTTTTATTTATTAATTCAATAGTTTTATTGCTTTCAATTTAATTACTTTCTCTTAATTTTCAGAATTTCTAATTTGGCATTTAATTGGGGATTTTTAATTTGTACTTTCTCTTACTTTTTTTAGTTGCAAATACTTGGTTCATTGATCTCCTCTTTCTCCATTTTATTCATATAAGCATTTGGTATGGTGTCTTGTTATTGTCATTTTCTTGGGTGAAATTATATGATTTCTATTGAATTGTTGTTTGATCTACTCATTCTTTAAAATTACTTTTAGTTTCCAATTAGTTTTAAGTCCATCTCTTCATGGCCCTTTATAGCATGTGATTTTTATTTCATCATGGTCTGAAAAGGATACACTCAATATTTCTGCCTTTCTGCATTTGATTATGAGATTTATATGTAATACATGGTCAATTTTTGTTTAGATGCCATGTACTGCAAAAAAAGGTATATTCCTTTCCCTTTAGAGGTCTATCATATCTAATTTTTCTAACATTCTATTCACCTCCTTAACTGCCTTCTTATTTTTTTTTTAGGGTTAGATTTCTCTAATTCTGAGAGAGGGAGGTTGAAGTCTCTCACCAGGAAATATTTTGCTGTCTATGTCTTCCTGTAACTCATTCTTCTTCTCCTCTAAGAATCTGGATGCTATACCACTTGGTACATATATATTTAGCATTGAAATTACTTCATTGTCTATTGTACCTTTTAGGAGTTTTTCCTTCCTTATCTCATTTAATGAGATTTATTTTTGTAGCTGCTTTGTCTGAGATAAGGATTGCTACCTTAGCCTTTTTTCACTTCAGCTGAAGCATAATATATTCTACTCCAGTCTTTTACATTTACTTTATGAGTATCTCTTTGCTTTGAATGTGTTTCTTGTAAGTAGCATATTGTGAGATTCTGGTTTTTAATCCTTTCTTTTATTCACTTCCCTTTTATGGAAGAATTCCTCTTATTCACACTCAAAGTTATAATTACTAACTTTATTGCCCTTTATGTTATTTCCCCTCCATTTATAATTTGCCCCTTTCCCCCAACCCTTATCTCTTTCCCCAGTATTTTGCTTCTGAATCTCATCTCCTTCAATGCATTTACCCCTTCTATTCAACCCCCTCCCTTTCCCCTTTTCCTTCCCTTCCTTGTTTCAGTCCCACCTTTTCTCCCCTCCCCATTCCACTCTTAATTCTCAAAAGGTAAGATACATTTCTAAACTCAACTGAGTGTGTGTGTGTATGTGTGTGTGTGTGTGTTTGAGCCAAATCTGTGGAAAGTATGATTCTCTGATTTTTGTCTCTTTCCTTCTTCCCTTCTAGTACAATAGGTTCTCTGCATGTCTTCAATCTTTCCCTCCCTCTTGTCTCTTTATTGTTGGCCCTTTTTAATGAAATAGTTTTTTAAATAATTCCATTGAAGTCACGAATATATCATACATGTCCATTCCTTCTGGCTAAGTATATCCCCTCTAAAAGAGTTACAATTCTCAAGAATTATGAGAATCTTCCTCCCAGGTGGGGATGCAACCAGTTTAATATTATTGGATAAGTTTTTTTTCCCCTTTTCCCATGTTTACCTTTTCTTGTATCTCTTGAGTCTCATCTCTGAAGAATAAATTTTCTGTTTAGTTCTAGTCTTTTCATCAGGAAAGATTGAAAGACTCCTATTTCATTAAATGTCCATCTTTCCTCCTGAAAGAGAAGGTTCAGTTTTGCTGGATAGTGAATTCATGGTTGTAATGTAAGTTTCCTTACTCTTTTGATATATCATATTCCAGGTCCTTCAATCCCTTAATGTTGATGCAGCCAGGTCCTCTGTAATTCTGACTGTGGCTCCTTGGTATTTGAATTGTTTCTTTCTGGCCACTTGCAGGATTTTCTTCTTGATCAAAACTCTTGGAGTTTGGCCACAACACAATAACCCTTGGTGTTTTCATTTTGGGATCCCTTTCAGGAGGGGATTGATGCATTCTTTCTTTTTTTTAAATTTATTTTTATTAAAGATATTATTTGAGTTTTACAGTTTTCCCTCAATCTTGCTTCCCTCCCCCCACAGATAGCACTCAGTCAGTCTTTATTTTGTTTCCATGTTGTACCTTGACCCAAATTGGGTGTGATGAGAGAGAAATCATATCCTTAAAGAGAAGTCTAAGAGATAACAATATCAGACCATAATATATCTGTTTTTTTCTAAATTAAAGGGAATAGTCCTTGCACTTTGTTCAAACTCCACAGCTCCTTATCTGGATACAGATGGTACTCTCCAATTTTGCAGACAGCCCAAAATTGTTCCCGATTGTTGCACTGATGGAATGAGCGAGTCCTTCAAGGTTGAACATCACTCCCATGTTGCTGTTAGGGTGTACAGTGTTTTTCTGGTTCTGCTCATCTCACTCAGCATCAGTTCATACAAATCCCTCCAGGTTTCCCTGAAATCCCGTCCCTCCTGGTTTCTAATAGAACAATAATGTTCCATGACATACATATACCACAGTTTGCTAAGCCATTCCCCAATTGAAGGACATTTACTGGATTTCCAATTCTTTGTCACCACAAACAGGGTTGCTATAAATATTTTTGTGCAAGTAATGTTTTTAACCTTTTTCCTCATCTCTTCAGGGTATAGACCCAGTAGTGGTATTGCTGGGTCAAAGGGTATGCACATTTTGCCCTTTGGGCATAGTTCCAAATAGTTCTCCAGAAGGGTTGGATGAGTTCACAGCTCCGCCAACAGTGTAATAGTGTCCCAGATTTCCCACATCCCTTCCAACAATGATCATTATCCTTCCTGGTCATACTGGCCAATCTGAGAGGTGTGAGGTGGTACCTCAGAGAAGCTTTAATTTGCATTTCTCTAATAATTAATGATTTAGAGCATTTTTTTCATATGTCTATGGATTGCTTTGATCTCCTCATCTGTAAATTGCCTTTGCATATCCTTTGACCATTTGTCAATTGGGGAATGGCTTTTTGTTTTAAAAATATGACTTAGTTCTCTGTATATTTTAGAAATGAGTCCTTTGTCAGAATCATTAGTTGTAAAGATTATTTCCCAATTTACTACATTTCTTTTGATCTTGGTTACATTGGTTTTATCTGTGCAAAAACTTTTTAATTTACTGTAATCGAAATCATCTAATTGGTTTTTGGTGATGTTCTCCAACTCTTCCTTAGTCATAAACTGTTCCCCTTTCCATAGATCTGACAGGTAGACTAGTCCTTGATCTTCTAATTTGCTTATAGTATTGTTTTTTTATGTCTATGTCCTGTAAACATTTGGATCTTATCTTGGTAAAGGGTGTGAGGTGTTGGTCTAATCTAAGTTTCTTCCATACTAACTTCCAATTATCCCAGGAGTTTTTACAAAGAGGGGGTTTTTATCCCAATGGCTGGACTCTTTGGATTTATCAAACAGCAGATTACTATAATCATCTCCTGCTTTTACACCTAGTCTATTCCACTGGTCCACCACTCTATTTCTTAGCCAATACCAAACAGTTTTGATGACTGATGCTTTATAATATAATTTTAGATCAGGTAGTGCTAAGCCACCTTCATTTGCATTTTTTTCATTAAGCTCCTGGAAATTCTTGACTTTTAATTTCTCCATATGAATTTACTTACAATTTTTTCTAACTCATTAAAGTAATTTTTTGGAATTTTGATTGGAAGGGCACTAAACAGATAGTTTAGTTTTGGTAGAATTGTCATTTTTATTATATTAGCTCTCCCTATTCATGAGCAGTTGATATTTGCCCAGTTATTTAAATCTGATTTAATTTGTGTGAGAAGTGTTTTATAATTGTTTTCAAAAAGATTCTGAGTTTGTCTTGGCAAATAGATTCCCAAATATTTTACACTGTCTGAGGTTACTTTGAATGGGATTTCTCTTTTTAGCTCTTCCTGCTGTTTCTTGCTAGACATATATAGAAAAGTTGAGGATTTATGGGGGTTTATTTTATAACCTGCAACTTTGCTAAAATTGCTAATTGTTTCCAGTAGATGTTTAGATGATTTCTTGGGATTCTCTAGGTAGACCATCATGTGATCTGCAAAGAGTGAGAGTTTTGTCTCTTCCTTCCCAATTCTAATTCCTTCAACTTCTTTTTCTTCTCTAATTGCTGATGCTAACATTTCTAATACAATATTGAATAGTAGTGGTGATAATGGGCACCCTTGTTTGACCCCTGATCTTATTGGGAGTGCCTCTAGCCTCTCCCCATTGAATATAATGCTTGTTGATGGTTTCAGATAGATACTGCTAATTATTTTTAGGAACAGTCCATTTATTCCTACACTCTCTAGTGTTTTTAATAGGAATGGATGCTGTATTTTGTCAAAAGATTTTCCAGCATCTATTGATAAGATCATATGATTTCTGATAGGTTTGTGGTTGATATAATTGAGTATACTAACAGTTTTCCTAATATTGAACCAACTCTGCATTCCTGGAATAAATCCTACTTGATCATAATGTATTATCCTAGTGATGACTTGTTGTAATCATTTTGCTAAGATTTTATTCAGGATTTTTGCATCTATATTCATCAGGGAAATAGTTCTATAATTTTCTTTTTCTGTTTTAACTCTTCCTGGTTTAGGTAACAGTACCATATTGGTTTCATAGAAAGAGTTAGGCAGAGTTCCATCTTTCCCTATTTTTCCAAAGAGGTTATATAGGATTGGAACCAACTGTTCCTTAAATGTTTGGTAGAATTCACTTGTCAATTCATCAGGCCCTGGAGATTTTTTTTAGGGAGTTCAATAATGGCTTGTTGAATTTCTTTTTTCTGAGATAGGGCTATTAGGTATTTAATAGCTTCTTCATTTAACCCGGGCAACTTATATTTTTGTAAATATTCATCCATTTCACTTAGATTATCAAATTTATTGGCATGCAGTTGGGCAAAATAATTTCAAATTTTTATTTTAATTTCCTCCTCATTGGTGGTGAGTTCACCTTTTTCATTTATGATACTAGCAATTTGGTTTTCTTCTTTCTTTTTTTTAATCAAATTGACCAGAGGTTGATCAATTTTATTGTTTTTTTCATAATACCAACTTTTGGTTTTATTTATTAATTCAATAGTTTTTTTGCTTTCGATTTTATTAATTTCTCCTTTAATTTTTAAAATATCTAATTCGGTATTTAATTGGGGATTTTTGATTTGTTCATTCTCTAATTTTTTTAGTTGAATGTTTAGTTTGTTGATTTCCTCTTTCTCCAATTTATTCATATAAGCATTTAGAGCTATAATATATCCCCTGAGACTTGCTTTGAATGAATCCCATAGGTTTTGGTGTGTTCTTTCATTATTATCATTATCTAGGATAAAATGGTTAATTCTTTCTGTAATTTGTTTTTTGGTCCACTCATTTTTCAAAACGAGGTTATTCAGTTTCCAATTTGTTCTGGGTCTATATCTCCTTGGCCCGGTATTGCATATGACTTTTATTGCATTGTGATCTGAGAAAGTTGTATTCACTATTTCTGCCTTTCTGCAGTTGATCATTAGGTTTTTATATGCTAGTACATGGTCAATTTTTGTATAAGTTCCATGTACTGCAGAGAAAAAGGTATATTCCTTTCTATCCCCATTCAGTTTCCTCCATAAGTCTACCATATCTAATATTTCTAACAATTTATTTACCTCCTTAACTTCTTTCTTGTTTATTTTATGATTCGATTTATCTAGATCTGATAGTGGGACCTTGAGGTCTCCCACTAGTAGAGTTTTGTAATCTATGTCTTCCTGTAGTTCTTTCAGCTTGTCCTCTAAGAATCTGGGTGCTGTCCCACTGGGTGCATGTATATTCAATATTGAAATGGCTTTATTGTCTATGGTACCTTTTAGGAGGATAAAGTTTCCTTCCTTATCTCTTTTAACACTATCTATTTTTGCTGCTGCTTTGTCTGAGATAAAGATTGCTACCCCTGCTTTTTTCACTTCAGCTGAAGCAAGATATATTTTGCTCCAACCTTTTACTTTACTCTATATGTATCTCTCTGTTTCAAATGAGTTTCTTGTAAGCAGCATATTGTAGGATTCTGGTTTTCAATCCACTCTGCTATTCGCTTACGTTTTAGGGGAGACTTCATCCCATTCACATTAAAGGTTATGATTACTAATTATTGCCCTCCGTGGTATCTTCCCATCCATTTGTATTTTTCCCCCTTTTCCCCCGCTTTCTCCATATTCCCCACTATTTTGTTTCTGAATACCACCCCCTTCAGTGTGTTTGCCCTCCTATATCACACCCTCCCCTTTCCCCTTTCCCTTTTCCCTTTTTCCCTTCCCTTTCTTTTGTTATTTCCCCCTTTTTCCCCCACTCCCCTTCCCTTTCTCCATCCCCCCTCCCCTTTTCCCCTTTTAATACTTGAAAGGTTAAATGTTTTATAAGTTAACTGAGTATGTGTAGGTTGACTTTAAGCCAAATCTGATGAGAAGATTCAGGTGTTTCTGCTCTGCTCCCTTCTTCCCCACTATTACCATAGGTTTTTTTGTAGCTCTTAGTGTAATGAGAGTTACCCCATTCACTCCCCTCCCTCCTCCCTCTTTCCTGTCCCCCTTTTAAAGGAGGAGTGTTTTAAGAAGTGTTTTTTTAGATCATTCTATCTACATCATAGAAAATTCTGAATGTCTGTCCATTCTAATTCAGTATATTCTATCTAATAGAGACAAAATTCCTGAGAGTTATTAGGGTCTTTCTCCCAAGTGGGGTTAAAGCCAGTTACATCTCTTTAGATAGCAGTCTCGTGGATAGGTCATGAATGTCCATCATTTCTGGCTATGTTTATTCTCTGTTAGAGTTACAATTCTCAAGATTTATGAGAATCTTTTTTCCCCCCATCCTAGGATATAGCCAGTTTCAACTTACTGGATTGCATTTTTTTTTCCCTTTTACTGCCACTATTTTTTTTTTTTTACCTTTTCATGTGTCTCTTGAACCTCCTGTTTGATGTCCAAATTTTCTGTTTAGCTCTGGTCTTTTCATCAGGAATTTTTAGAATTCTTCTATTTCATTAAATGTCCATCTTTTTCCCTGGAAGAGAAGGCTCAGCTTTGTGGGCAAGTAGATTCTTGGCTGCATTCCAAGCTCCCTTGCTCTTTGAAATATCTCATTCCAGGCCCTTTGATCCCTTAATGTTGATGCAGCCAGGTCCTACGTGATCCTTACTGTGGCTCCTTGATATTTAAATTGTTTCTTTCTGGCTGCTTGCAGGATTTTCTCTTCTATCTGATAGTTCTGGAGTTTGGCCACAACATTCCTTGGTGTGTTCATTTTAGGATCTTTTTCTGGTGGGGATTGATGTACTCTTTCGATAACTACTTTGCCCTCCGATTTCATGATAGCAGGGCAGTTTTCCATCACTAGATCCTGTAATATTAAGTCCAGGCTTTTTTTCTCTTCAATGTTTCCAGGAAGTCTTATAATTTTCAGGTTGCCCCTCCTCGATCTATTCTTGAGGTCAGTGGTTTTGTTGATGAGGCATTTTACATTTGCTTCTATTTTTTCTATTTTTTGATTTTGTTTAACTGACTCTTGCTGTCTCATGGAGTCATTAGTTTCTGTAGACTCCATTCTTTTTTGGGGGGGAGGAGTTTTCTTATTTAACCTTTTGGAACTCCTTTTCCAATTGGTCAGTTCTACTTTTGAAAGAGCTTTCCATTTGACCAATTGATGTTTTGATAGAATTAATTTCTTTTTGCATTTGCCCATTTGAAGATCTGAGAGATTTATTCTCATTTTGTATTTGTCCAATTGTACTTTCTAAGGTTTTGTTTTCTTGTTGCAAGGTATTGTCTCTCCCAAATTTTCCAGCTGATTTTTAAACTCCTTCCTTATTTCTTCAAGGAAGTCTTTCTGTGATGAAGACCAGATAGTATTCTCCTCAGAGGTTCCAGGTCTCTCTGAGTTAGGGTTTTTTCCCTTCCAAGAATTTTTCTATGGATCCACATTTCCGCTGACCCTTCTTCATTTTGCTAGGACCTGAGTTAGGGAGGGGTTGGTTCCCGGGGCTTGGGATCGCTAAAGGCTTTACTCACTGAGTGCAGTTTCTCTGGCTGGCCAGTAGGAGGTGCTGGTTGCTTTCTCTGGAGTGTCTGTGACCTTGGCTGAAGTCTTCTCCCTTTCCTTGAAAGGAGGAGTTGAAGCTATTGAATTCTTTTGCCTTCAGTCAATGGTGGGCTTTACCCTGGCTTGAGGTCATTCCTCAGCTGGGGTGGTTCTTCTTCTCACACACCCGGGCCTGAGGCAGAAGTAGTTTGCATTTATTTGTAAGGGAAGAAGTCTGAGTTGTAATGGGACTCAGACCAGAGGGGCCCAGGGATGGTGTCCGAAGCTTTCCTGCTCCAGAACTCTCCCCCCAGCCCTGTCAGGGATCTCATGGGGGACAGCTCCAACACCAGTGCCTCTGCTCTCCCACTGACTCACACTCCTATGGTCTAGCCCCACTGATGATCCAGCAAGTCCGGCTCTCGGGCCCTCATCCTCCTAGTTCCAATTCAGCTGTTGATCTGGCTGAACCCAGGCTGATCCTCCCTCTGAGCCCAGACTCACCCACTTGAATTCGGCCAAAGGTGCTGCCGGAGACAAATCCTGAGGTAGATGTTTTTTTCTCCTGGCTTTTCTTTCTGGGTGTTTTGGGTCGGATTTCTTTTAAGAGGTTTGTTTCATGTGATAGATGGGGAAGAGATCAGGAGACTTTAGAACTGTGCCTGTCTTCTCTCTGCCATCTTGGCTGGAAGTTGATGCATTCTTTCAATGAATATTTTGCCCTCTGATTTCAAGATATCAGGGTAGTTCTCCTTAATTATATCCTGGAGTATGGAATCCAGGAATTTATTTTTATTCAAGGTTTTCAAGTAGTCCTATGATTCTTTAATTGTCCCTCCTGGATCTATTTTCTAGGTCAGTTGTTTTGCCAGTGTGGTATTTTATATTTTCCTCTATTTTTTCATTTTTTAAATTTTGTTTAACAGATTCTTGGTGTCTCATGAAATCATTAGTTTCCACAGATTAGAATCTTATTTTTAGAGAAGAATTTTCTTCATTTATCTTTTGTATCTTCTTTTCCAATTGGTCAGATATACATACATACATACATATATATATTTTATTTATTTATTTATTTTTTTGCAAGGCAGTGGGGTTAAGTAACTCTGGATTTCAACTCAGCTACTCCTGACTCCAGGGCCAGTGCTGTGTCCACTGCCCCACCTAGCCGCCCTAGTCAGTTCTATTTTTGAAGTTGTTATCTTTTTCCATTTGCCCAAAGTATTTTTGAAGAATTATTTTCTTTTTGCACTTGTCCAATTGTATTTTCAAAGGATTTGTTTTCTTGTTTTCATAATGTTATTTTCTCTTGCATTTATTTTCTTGATTTTCCCATTTGATTTTTAAACTTCTTTCTGATATCTTCTAATACGTCCTTCTGGGCTGGAGATCAATTCATATTCTCTTCTAAAGCTCCATCTCTTCTGTCCTCCTTTTCTAAGCTTATCTCCAAGGTAAGGTTCCATGTATGTCAGTTTTCATTGGTCTTCCTTCATTTTGGGCCCTTTCCCTTGTATCTTGTATTGGGGGGGGGGTGTTCGAAGACCTTCAGTCTTGATCTTACTAGACGTGTTGCTCACTGGGGTTAGGAATTCCAGGGGGTTACTCAGTGGTTCACAAGTAAGGAATGCCAGAAGATGTCTCTGGATTGTTTGTGTTGGCAGTGTCAGTGGTCTACCCCCTAAGTCTTGAGCTGGATCACACAGTCTAAGCTGGGCCCTCAGGCTAGAAAAGCCAAAGTCTCTCTCTCAGTGCTAGGGAAGATTTGCTGACCATACCCAGGCCTTTGTGAAAACCTGCATTTGTGATGGAGAAAGTCAAACCACCCACAGGAACCAGCCCCCATGGGGGCTCAGCAGGAAATATGGTGGCTCCTCTGTTGGAAATACAGAGGCTCCCAGTCTGGATCTTCCCATCCAGCCCAGCTGGCCAGATTGTCTGGGCAGCCTCCCTGGAGCTCTCCTATCTGCCACCATGCACACAGTAATGGCTTCCACCGCAGCAGTTTTCAAGTAGTCTCCAACCCCACCCTGCTATCTCTGTGCTAGGTTTCTGCTTTCTTCCCTGGGCACACCCATATTCCCTCATGACAAATATGAAATGTTTCCCTTCTGTTCTTCTGTGGGTTCTGTAGATACAAAATATGTTAAGAGGCTTGATTCATGTCACTTCTGAGAGAAAGACAGAAGAGCTTAAAACAGTGCCTGGCTTTTTTCTGCCATCTTGTCCAGAACTCAGAAGATAAATTTAACAGATGAGTAAGTAGGGAATGGAACTGAAGTGAGGACAGATGAAGTGAAGAGATCTATTGCAGGGAGACCTATTAAGAGGATATAACAATAGTCTAGACATGAGGTGATGGGAGCCTGAACCAAGGTGGTGGCAAGGTCAGAGAAGAGATATTAAAAAGGTAGAATTGACAGGACATAGCAAAAGATTAGATGGGATACAAAGAGCAATAGCGAATAAAGGAGTTGAGGATGTTATCTTACTTGCACCTTAGTGAATTAATTAATAAGAAAGGCAAAAGACAGTTTTTGTTTTCACAATCTGATAATCAACTAGGTGATTGGGTGAAAATAATATCCTTTATAGTAATAGGGAAATTTGGTATATATTTTGTTAGAACACACACATACACACACACACACACACACACACACACACACACACACACACATAAGACTCCAATTAGTTCTGGGATCAAATATAAAACACTACCTTTAAAATCCTTCAAACCTTGTTCTTTTTTACCTTTATAATCTTTTCACACTTTATTCCTACTTTGTGATGTCTTGTCTTAAGATTGTACTTAGTTTAAGATTGATATTGAAACACAATGTGATGCTCCTAGATACATTCATCAGTGAACAAAAGATTGAATTGGCTGCAGCAAGAGGACAAGAAAGAGATGTACTCAGGAAATCTCCAGTTGATTCAGCTGGGTGAAGCTCCAATTCCTGAGATTTCCATCTTGGTCAACCCTGACCTCTGATATTCAAGAAGTCAGTATTAAAGGAGGAAAAGAAAAACAGAAACAGAAACACAGCAAGAACAAAACCATGTCAGAGTTGTCTGAAGGAGTACCAGGAAGGACCATGGTCTAAGTCTAAATGATTAGGGACATGCAATGGGTTGCCAAATTTTTACAGTTTATAATACAAGAGTAACTCCAGGAACACTGGTATTACAACAAAGAAAATCACACTATTTGAATAGTTACTGATCCTCACCATAGGTAAGGAAGAATTGTCTAGGATCTCCTCTCCCCAAGAAGACTTGGGAACAGGGTAGAACTTTCTTTGTCACTTCCCCTTCTTCTCTGGTAGATACTTTCACCTCCCCCTTGTTTATAGAAAGAAAAGTTCTTCCAAACAATGCCCTCTCTTGGTCTTCTAAGTATTCCTTGGGGATCTGAGCTGGCAGCAATATAGAGGGTCTAATCAATTCTATATTCGAGTAAGTAATACACTACATTAGACTTGCCTTTTGCTATTGCACATGTCATTAACTACTCCTTTGCTGCCCACTGCTATTTAAGACCTATGTCTCTTCTCTCATCAATCATTCCATGTAAAACAACTATGTCACTAGGTTTATTTGAGCTACTATAAGTCTCAGGACAAGTCTCATTTGTTCAATCTTGAGTCCTATTTGGCTCTGAATGAATGTAACTAGTAATTGTTTCTGTAAAAAGCCAGATATCCTAAAGGTCTTTCCCTCCCAATTGGTTTATTTTACTGTGCAAATGAAGTCATTCATTACTCCTTTTCTTTCTTACCTGTCTTAATCTCTGAATGGGCATTACTTCAGTTAAACTAAGACCTGGGTTTTTTTTTAGAAAGATTTTATTTATTTTGAATTTTACAATTTCCCCCCAATCTTGCTTCCCTCCCCCCACCAAGAAGGTAGTTTGTTAGTTTTTACATTGTTTCCATGGTATGTGTTGATCTGAGTTGAATATGATGAGAGAGAAATCACATCCTTAAGGAAGATCCATAAAGTATGAAATATAACAATTACATAAAAAGATAACATTTTTTAAAATTAAAGGTAATAGTCTTTGATCATTGTTCAAAATCCGTAATTCTTTCTCAGGACACAGATGGCATTCTCTGTCACAGATATCCCAAAATTGTGCTCTGTTGGTATGAGCATGTACCTTAAGGTTGATCATCACCCCCATGTTGCTGTTAGGGTGTACAATGTTCTTCTGGTTCTGCTCATATTCCTCAACATCAGTTCATGCAAATTCTTCCAGGCTTCCCTGAATTCCCATCCCTCCTGGTTTCTAATAGACCAATAGTGTTCCATCACATACACATATACCACAGTTTATTAAGCCATTCCGCAATTGATGGACATTCACTCAGTTTCCAATTCTTTGCCACCACAAACATAGCTGCTATGAATATTTTTGTAAAGGTGATGTTTTTACCCTTTTTTCACAATCTCTTCAGGGTATAGATCCAAAACTAAACTAAACTGTTAAAGACATTCAAGGTCTCCCACTGCTTGGAGCCATGTCTAGTTGTCCTGATCCATATTTGGCCATGAGAAAGTGAGGTTGATGAATTTGTACAGCCTTCCTTCACTCAAATTAAATTCACTTGCATATCATGGCATCACTTCTTTGATGCCATAGTCCTCTTTGAAAATGAAGACAAACAGCAGCAACAAGTTCATTTTATTTTTATTTTTTACTTTCAATCTTATTAATTTCATCTCTTATTTTCAGGATTTCTAATTTGGTGGTTAACTAAAGATTTTTAATTTGTTCTTTTTCAAGTTTTTTAGTTGCATACTTAGTTCATTGATTTGTTCATTTTCCAGTTTGTTGATGTAAGAATTTGGAGAAATAGGTTTTCTCTTAACTATTGCATTTCATTGGTTGCATTCTATAAAATTTGGTATGTTGTCTCACTGTCATCATTTTCATTGAACTTTGGAATGGCTTTTGAAATAACAGCTTCATCTCCAAGCCACTGACAATCATGGTTGGATACTAAGTCTCTCAAAAACCATGACTGTAACAAATTTATATCACTCCAATAAGGGAGAGAATTTTTTAGGCCTCTTGCTTCTTGCCTCCAGAAATTTATATCTGACAAAATTAACTGCTTTTAGACACTATTCAAGTTGATATTCCAATCATCCAAGTCTTAAGGATCCTGCTTCCTCAGGGAATCTGTACAACGTAAGTTCCCTGAGGAAATACCTCTGGACCCCCTCAATTGGCAGGGCTCTTTTCTCATCTCTGATCCATAACATGTTTGGGGGACTGTGGGGGTAGAATTGTTGGGATATGGCTTACTCTCTAATGATATGAGGGTAGTAAAAGTGGCTCTGCAAAACAACAGTGACTGAATTTGCATGAGAGATCCCTTAGCTTATTTGTGGGCAGTCTTGAGGGCCTACAGAAGAAGGAGGCAAAGCTTCAGCAGAACCCTCTTAAAGGGGCAAGGATTTGGTTTCATTCCTTTTATGAGGTTGCCAGGAAAGGAGAAATTTTGACAGGTGAGACAAGGAAGATTGAGTGGGTATAGCTATAAGGTCTCCTTCTGGATTGCTGCCTTGTCCTGGCAAACAGAGAGAAAAATTAGAAGGGTCAAATTTTATAGTTTTGAACTAAAAGATTTCTGCAGATGGAAACTGCAGCCAAAAAATTAAAATATGCTTGCTCCTTGTGTTGAAGGAGAAACATCTGTCTCTTTTTTTTTAAATAATAGGTAGATATCAGTTGTGCCTGTCTGCATTTTCTGAGAGCTTCTAAAATCCCCAATCAGAGGTAAATTCCCTCCTGTTGCTCAATGTAACTTTCTTGTTAAATGTAAATTCAACAAGATGAGAGCAACCTCATCTCATCCCTTTACTCCTCCTCTAGCTTCCTGCCTCTTAGTCTTCCAAAGTGGGTGCCTGACCCCAATCATGTAGAAGGGGTAGGTCCTTCTTTAACCTGCTTTTCCCTGACTCTTCACCACAAAGGAAGTGGGCAAGACTTTAAAAGTTTGGCTCACATTCTCCTCTAGGCTGTACTCACTCATTTAAGTTTGAGCCCAGTCATTTCTTATGTCTGTTTTCCTTTCTCTCCTTTTTTCAGACATTTTCACTTAACCTTTGTTTTTCAGTCTGTCCCAAGTAACTTATTGTCTCTCCAGGAAAAAGTTTAATCTGTAAAATTTGCAGGTTTATGAAATAAAAAAATCCTGAGTTCTTATACTTCCAGGGCTAGTCATGAGTTTTTCACTTCCAAGAACCATTACAGCCAAATTTCTGGTTTTTCCATTAGTAATATATGGTTTTGAGAGTAGGAGAATAAGGAAAACTAAGAACTACAGAACTGAAGCTTCTAAACTGCAGTGCTGGAAGAGACTTTTGAAAGTCCCTTGGACAGGAAGGAGATCAAATCAGTCCTATTTAAAGAAATTAACTGACCATTTGTTGGAAAGACAAATAATGAAGCCGAAGCTTAAATCTTTTGACCATATAATGAGAAGACAATACTTACTGGAAAAGACTCCAATACTGAGAAACATTGAAGGCAAGAGGAGAAGGCAGTGGCAGAAATTGAGAGAGATTAAAAAGTGTCATGAAAACAATATCAGCTTAGACAGACTTCAGGAGATAATAAAGGACAGAAGGGCCTTGTATGCTATAGTCCCTGAGGTCATGAGTCAGAAAAGACTAAAGACTGAACAACAATAGCCAACAACAGGTACAGGTACATAGTATAAAAGGATAATAGAAAATACAGAAAGCCTAAATATAAAATCAAACTCTAGGACAGGTTGCAATGAAGAGGTGATGGGTGTCCCAATTAATGAATCCCCTCCCCAAAATTCAGAGTCCTTGCTGAGTTTTTGTTAGAACCTGAAATCCTGTCTATGACTTAATTACAAGTTCTACTGCTCCTACCTTTGCTCAGGGCCTTTTTGTCATCTTGCCATTCTTGATCAGTGCCTACTGCTTCTACCTTGTTTAGGATTATCTTTGTCCTTTACTTTTTTTTTTTATGTGAAGATCGCTGTCTGCCTAGAGGGATTTAATACTTATTATCAGCACATGGGATCTTCTTTGATATCCAAAAGCCCTCCTTAATAAGCATGCCTATAACTTAATTATAAGTTCTGTCCCTTCTGTCCTTGTATTCTTGGGGTAACTTTTGATATCAAGAGAGACTTCAAACAGACTTAATTATTTAACTGAGATAATTTTTGCTCTCTTCTTTCTTCTTCTCTTCCTACATAAATGAGCATATGCCAGATCTTCCTTTGGTAGGGAACTTCCTCTCTCTGGCCCATTGTATCTTTCAGTGAATAAATGCCTCCTTTGGCTAGGAGATAACTTATATCTTGGGAACTCATTCTCAGACTTCTTGTGCTGGTTCCTCTAAGCTGCTTTGGTACAGATGATGCTCATGAATGAGGAAGAATTATTTGTTGTACCAGAAGCGTTCCTGCTGGTCTTCATCTTCCTGGTGCTACTTTGGCCCATTGTCGCCACCTTGCCTTAGGCAATTCACCATGAACTGCACTCATCATATTGACAAGACTTGAAAATTAGTCCTTCTGAAGGGGAAAGGTTAGGCCTAGGATTTCTGGGTTTTATCTTCCTGTATACTTTTTTGTTTTGTTTTTCCTGTACTGAGAGATTTGACTTAAAAGAAAACAAAGCCACTCCTAGGAAGTTCCATATTCCCTGACATATCTTCCTGGTCATGTAGGAACATAAAAAGTTAATAGTTTGGGTTTTTTTTTTCAGTTTTTGCAAGGCAATGGGGTTAAAGTGATTTGCCCACAGTCACATAGGTTGGTAATTATTAAGTGTTACATTTGAACTCAGTCCCTCTTAACTCTAGGGCCGGTGCTCTATCCATTGAGCCACCTAACTGCCCCCAATAAAGTTTTAAATTGAGATAGACAGACAGACAGACAGACAGACATGTAGACAGACAGAGAGAGATTAAACCAAAACAAAGAGCAGTTTTCCAGTATCTCTTAAATTTCTCCTTTAACACTGGAACTTTCTCTACCTCAAGTGTATCTGACAGACATAAGTCTCTCTCCACTCCAATCTGTCCTCCATTCAGCCTTCAAGGTAATTTTCCTAAAGCATAGGTCTGAAGTAGCTTCTTACCATCTCCAAAATCAAATGCAAAATCCAGTTTTGTGTTCAAACCCCTTCATGACATAATCCCCACCCCCAACCACTACCACCTCATTGTCTTCTTACTCCTCTCTACATACTCTCTAATCCAACAGTACTAGCGTCTTTGCTTTTTCATGAAGATACTAACTTACAACTGCCATCTCCAGGCATTTTCTCAGACTGTCCCTGCCCAACAGGCCTGGAATTTTTATTTCCCCTCATTACCTCTTCATAAACTTTTTGAGAGCAGGGACTGCTTTTTTTGTCTCTTTTTGCATCTCCAGCACTTAGCACAATGCCTCACACATAGTAAGTTTAATAAAGGTGAATTGATTGTACAGAGCTAATCATTTTTTTTTGGTTTTGTTTTGATTTTTGTGATAATTATCTATGACAAAAATCTAAAGTTATCTTAAAAATCACAGAAGTTCAATGAAATATTTCTTCAAAAACTTACTAGAACAAAAGTGAATTTAAAATTTTTCCATCAGCAATACAACTTAGGACATTTGGGGTCATGAGTTTGTTGTATCTTAATTCATTTTAGTTGTTCTGCAGAATCACATAGATATATATTTAACTTATTAATTTTTCATTATTTTAACTAGGCATTCATAATCAAACTTTTATCTTTGCTTCAAATTTGACATTTTGAAAAGGAAATTAAACTTAATTGTAACTGATCTCTGAACATTATCTTATCCTGTTTTCTAAAATTAGAGAATCAGAAACTGTAATACTAGTAGTTTAAATTCAGAAATTTAAGAAAGTAACTGCACTCTTCACTCCAGGGTCTTCCCAGAGAGCCCTGACTTCAACCCTGGATGCAGGATATTTGCTTTTCAGTCTCTGATCTAGACCCAGTCCTTTCTCCAGTGCTCTGGAGGCTATCCTAAGACTAGACATACTGCTAAAGATTGCCTCTTCTCCAGACTCCCCCCAAGGCATAATTTTGTTATGCTGTGTGTTAGGCTCTCTAAGGCCTCATAGGACATCATTTACATAGGACCTAAAGGGAAGACTTTGAGCAGTTTAATCTCTGGTTTTCCTCAGTAGATCTTTCTCATTCCTCAATGGTTAACATAATCTCATCTTCTTATACTCTTCCTATCCCAGTGAATCTGAATCTTTGGTTGTCGTCTAAATTCCATTATCCATCCTATAGGACCTTACTTCCATTCTTTCTATTGGTGTCTCCAAAGTTTTCATTCCACATCTACTCACTCCCTCCACTATGATTTTTGGAAAGCCTGATCCATAATTAATAAAATATCTTTTTTTAAAAAAATAAAAACAATTTCTTCTTTACTCTATCTTCTGGTTTTGATTGAGTCCTTGACCCCCTAAGCCTAGGTCACTCTTTTCCAGTAATAGTTGCACTTTCATTTTTATAGAATACTTCTTGCTCTCCCACTGTCACTTCTATATTGTCCCTCCATCACCGTTACTCCTCATTTCACATCATTCAGATGTCTTCCCCTGTCTTTGATTCAGTCTCATATGAAGAGATGGCTCTTTAACTTGCTAAGGCAAACACCTTTACATCCACCTTGGTCCCATCCTATCTCATTTTCGCCAGTAGATTGCTTCCATTTTCATCCCCACATTCTTAAAAATCTCTAATATCTCATTATCCATAGGCTCCTTACTGCTGACAAACATGTACACATTCCCTATCCTTAAAGATTTCAAACTTAATCTGTTTATCCTTGCTACTTATTGACCTATAACTTTCCTTCCATTAAGAAGAAATTCCTTGGAAAAAGCTATTTTCCCTTGATTCATCTACTCTCTTATCTAAACTCTCGTGCTTTTTTTTTTTAAAAGATTTTATTTGAGTTTTACAATTTTTCTCCCAATCTTACCTCCCTCCCCCCCCCACCACAGAAAGCAGTCTGTCAGTCTTTATTTTGTTTCCATGTTATACATTGATACAAATTGAGTGTGTTGAGAGAGAAAGCATATTGTAGGGTTCTGGTTTTTAATCCACTCTGCTATTAGCTTACGTTTTAAGGGAGAGTTCATCCCATTCACAATTCAAAGTTGTGATTACTAATTCTTTTTTTTTGAAAGATTTTCTTTTTTTTTTGTTTTATAGTTTTTTCCCTAATCTTGCTTCCCTCCCCCACCCACACCCCACAGAAGGCAGTCTGTTAGTCTTTACATTGTTTCCATGGTATACATTGATCTAAGTTGAATGTGATGAAAGAGAAATCATATCCTTAAGGAAAGAAAATAAAATATAAGAGATAGCAAAATTACATAAGAAGATAATGGTTTTTTTTTTCTAAATTAAAGGTAATAGTCTTTGGTCTTTGTTCAAACTCCACAATTCTTTTTCTGGATACAGATGGTATTCTCCATCACAGATAGCCCAAAATTATCCCTGATTGTTGCATTGATAGAATGAGCAGGTCCATCAAGGTTGATCATCACTCCCATATTGCTGTTAGGGTTTACAATGTTTTTCTGGTTCTGCTCATCTCGCTCAGCATAACTGATAGTTTCTTTTTTTTTTCAGGTTTGTCCAATAATTTTTATTTTTATTTTTTTTAATTTAATATTTATTCTCATTTTGTACAATTAATGTTATTTTTACATTAGTAAAATATTCTTGTTTAAGAGTAAATGAGATACCCCTCCCTCCATAAATATAGACTTGCTTCAGCGATAAAGTAAAGGGGAGAGAAAAAAATTAAAATAAAAAAATAATAGTAATAATTGTAGGTATGGCCAGGTGGCGCAATGAACGGAGCACCAGCCCTGGAACCACAAGCACCCGAGCCCACATCCGGCCCTGTACACCCAACAATCACCCAGCCGTGTGACATGCAAGCCACCCAATCCCCACTGCCCTGCAGAAACAAAAAAGAAAAAGAAAAAAAAGACCCAAAATAAAATAAAATAGTAATAATAGTAAGGGTGGCTGGGTGGTGGACAGAGCATTGGCCCTTGAGCCAGGAGCACCCGGGTCCCAATCTGGTCTCAGACACCCAAGGATCACCCTGCTATGCAGCCCCAGGCAGGCCACCCAGTCCCATTTGCCCTGCACCCCCCCCAAAAAATAATAATAATATTAAAAAAATGTGCTTCAGTCTTTGTTCTAACACCAATAACTCTGTTGTGCGTGGATCACATTCTTTATGATTAGTCCATGGCAAAGGTTACTTCCATATTTTTCCAACGTTGCCATTGCTGATCGCAACTCCCTCCTTTCTTATTTCTCCACTACCATGTACTATATTTTCTCTCTCCTTTCACTCTGACTCTGCTGTAGGGTAGCTGAGTGGCGCAGCAGACAGATCCCTGGCCCTGGGGCCAAGAAGCCCCGAGTCCCCATACCACCCCTTAGGCCCAGAATCCACCTGGCCCTGTGGTCCTGGACAGGCCATCCAATCCCAGCCCCTTGCAATAAGTAAAAAAGAAAATGTGTTATATCGGAACACTCTCCCCCCATGGTCCATCCTCTCCTCCATCACTCACATCCCCCCCTTCCCCCTGTCACCCCCTCTCCTTACTCCGAATGCCTATACCCCACTGAGTATATATGCTGTTTCCTCTCCTAGCCACCTCTGATGAGAGCGAAGTTTCCCTCATTCCCCCTTGCCTTCCCCCCCTTCCATATCATTGCAATAGCTCATTATAATAAAGAAAAGTCTTATTATATGAAACATCTTGGCCTATTCCCCCTCTCCTTTTTCTTTCTCCCATTACATTTCCCTTTTTTTCTATTAACTCCATTTTTACACCATATTTTATCTTTGAATTCAGCTTTCTCCTGTGCTTCAACTATAAAAGCTCCCTCTACCTGCTCTATTAGCTGAGAAGGTTCATATGAGTATTATCAGTGTCATTTTTCTATACAGGAATACATGCAGTTCATCATCATTAAGTCCCTCATATTTTCCCCTTCTCCTCCAATCTCTGTGCTTCACCTGAGTCCTGTATCTGAAGATCAAACCTTCTGTTCAGCTCTGGCCATTCCAACAGGAACATTTGAAATTCCCCTGGTTCATCGAAAGTCCATCTTTTTCCTTGGAAGAGGACATTCAGCGTTGCTGGGTAGTTGATTCTCGGTTGCATTCCAAGCTCTTTCGCCTCCCAGTATATTCTATTCCAAGCCCTACAAGCTTCCAATGTAGTTGCTGCTAAGTCCTGTGTGATCCTGACTGCAGCTCCACGGTATTTGAATTGTGTCCTTCTGGCTGCTTGTAATATTTTCTCCTTGACTTGGAAGTTCTGGAACTTGGCTATGATATTCCTAGGGGTTGGTTTTTTGGGATCTCTTTCTCAGGGGGATCGGTGGATTCTCTCCATTTCTATTTTGCCCTCTGCTTCTAGGATATCAGGGCAATTTTCCTGTAGTAATTCTTTGAAAATGATGTCAAGGCTCTTTTCCTGATCATGGCTTTCAGGTATTCCAATAATTTTTAAATTATCTTTTCTAAGTCTGTTTTCCATATCAGTTGTTTTTTCAATGAGATATTTCATTTTCTTCTAATTTTTCATTTTTTTTGTTTTGAAGTATTGATTCCTGATTTCTGTTAAATTCATCAATCTCCCTGAATTCTATTCTTTGTCTGAAGGATTTGTTCTCCTCAGAGAGTTTTCTTATCTCTTTTTCCATCTGGCCAATTTTGCTTTTTAAAGCATTCTTCTCCTCCATAACTTTTTGCACTGTTTTATCCATTTGACCTAAGCTGGTTTTTAGCATGCTATTTTCTTCAGCATTTTTTTGGATTTCCTTGACTAAGCTGCTGACTTCATTTTCATGTTTTTCCTGCATCTCTCTCCTTTCTTTTCCCAGTTTTTCTTCCAACTCCCGCATTTGATTTTCAAAGTCTTTTTTAATCTCTGTCATAGCCTGAGCCCAATTTCTGTTTTTCTTGGAGTCTTTAGATGCAGGAGCTTGTGCTTCCTCATCTTCAGCCTGAGTGTTTTGATCCTTCTTGGGCTCATTTGCAAAATATTTCTCAATTGTGTACCTCTTTTTTCTCTGCTTGCTCATTTTTCCTGGCCTGTGCCTGTTTTGGGGTGCTTCCTGATCTTTTGGGACACTCCCACAAGTATCTCAGTGTGTGAGGCTCTGTCCTCCCTCCTGGTCTGTGAATGACCATATGTGCCCCCCTCTGCCATGGGGCTGAGGTGGGGGGAACCCTGCTGCTCTTCCAGGGGGGCCTAGACTGCAATCAGGATCTGAATGTGGTCAGAGCCCCAGAGTCCTCTTCCTGGGGCTGAGGACAAAGCTCTGCAGTCTCTCTCTCTTCACTCCCCTCCCTCAGCTCAATGGGCTCATGCCCTGGGGGCTCCTGCTTACCGGCTCCGCCTGCTTCTGTTCCAGGATCAGGGCTGCAGAAAGACCAAGTTGCTTGCTGTGTGCCCTGAAGGCTGGGCTCCACATGCTCGCTCTGGCAGAGGTCCCCTGCTGTTCCCCCACTTTGTGCCTGGTGCTCCCTGGGGTGCAGATCAGGAGACTCCCCTGCTGCTGTGAGCCGAGTCTCCCAGGGCTCTGGGGCTGCCTCCGGGAGGCTGAGGTTCTTTAGCTTGGTTGGGCCACCCCTCTGGCGGGCCGCCCCTTCGACCCTGGGAAGCAGAGCCTTTCTGCTCTTTTCCAGGTTACCTTGAGTAGGAGAACTGCCTCATTGGGTCCCTCTGTGGGTTCTGTCTCTGGAAAGTTTAGTTAGAGACCTTAGCTTATGAGTTTTATCAGAGAGTGCCTAAGACTTGATCCTTTATTGTCGCCATCTTGGCTCCACTCCCTCGAAAACCAATTACTAATTCTTTATTGCCCTCCATGCTATCTTCCCTCTGTTTGTATTTTTCCCTCCCCCCCTTATCCATATTCCCCAGTATTTTGTTTCTGAATATCACCCCCTTAAGTGTTTGCCCTCCTATATCACTCCCTCCCTTTTCTTTCCCCTTTCCCTTTTTCCCTTTTCCCTTCCTTTTGTTAGTTCCTCCTTTTCCCTTGAAAGGCTAGCTGTTTTTTAAGTTAACTAAGTATGTGTAAATTGACTTTAAGCCAAGTCTGATGAGAAGATGATTCAGGTGTTTCTCATCTCCTCCCTTCTTCCCCTCTATTACCATAGGTATTTTGTACCTCTTAATGTAATGAGATTTACCCCCATTCAATCCCCTCCCTCCTCCCATCTCCTTCCTGTCCCCCTTTTTAAGGAGGTAGTGTTTTTAAAAATCATTCTGAGTCATAGAAAATTTCTGAGTATCCGTCACTTCTAGCTAAGTACATTCTATCTAATAGAGTTAAAATTCTTGAGATAAACTCTCATGCTTTTGATCTCATGATTCAAATTAAGCTATTCTTTGTAACATTCTTAATTGCTAAATCTAGTGGGGGTTTTTCCTCACTCATCATGCTACTTGACCTCTTAGTAGTCTTTGACATTGTTGATCACTTTGTTCTTCAATATTTTCTCCTTTTAGGATTTTTTACTTTACTCTGGTTCTACTACCAATTTGCCAGACTCAAAATTTCAGTGTCATCTCCAAGCTCATCATTTTTATTCACTCTATACATCCATACCATTAGCAAATTATATCATTTCTACATCCACAAGATCTCTGGTATTCATGCCTTTCTAACTCACATATTCATAACCCTTGCTCAACCATCCATTATGTCTTGCTTGGGTTACAGCAATAGACTTCTAATCTTTCCCAACTCTAATAAATCATTCATTTAGCTGCCAAACTGAATTTCTTAAAGCAGAGTCTAATCATGTCACCCACCTAATTCAAATAAATGACAGTAGCTTTACTTTTAGCATCAAATATATAATTCTCTGTTTCACATTTAAAGTCTTTGTCACCTTGGCATCTTTCAAACTTTCCAGTATTCTTATTCTTTACTTAGTTGTATGTAAGTTAGTAATATAAGTCTCTTTACATAATCTTTGTAATGAAATGACTTGCAAAAAATAATAATAGTTTTGGGGTTTCCTTATTTTCTCCCTGGATAGACCTCCAGTTTTTGTTTTGTTTTGTTTTAGTTTTTTTGAGGTTTTTAGTTTCCCTGCCATACGGCTTTGCCAAGCTCTGCAATCCATTTTTTCCCTTAAACTAGCTCCTTTCTCAGATAGTGAGAACGGTTATGATTTTGAGATCATTATGGATCTTCAATGCCCATGCTAGTTATTATTGTGGAATGGAATAAAAAGTTTCCAAAATTCCATGGAATTACACATTGCTATCACTTTTGTCATATTTCATTTTAAAACTGCTTTCAAGTCTGTGAAGTTGAAACTACTTGCCCTCATGTTTAATTAACACTGTCCATCAGCTCCAAAGTAAATCATACTCCTAGGATGTACAAATAACTGATTAACATGAAATGAGAAGCCACAGTCCTCTCTCCACCCTTTTATTCTTTTTAACATTTCAGTGCTTTACACAATTCAAGCTGGAGAGGCAAACGCTGAATAAACCAAGTGTGATGTATAATATATTTGGTATGTTCATTTAATTATGTAAGTTTTCACTGACTTCACTTCTAGGATCCTATTCTGAGGTCAATGATTTCCAGAAAACCGGGTGAAAATCTTGGAGGCATAATCTTTGCAGCTTAAGTGACCTGTTATTATTTATGAAGAGTGTGAGCTCTGATCTCTGGAACTTGTTAACTTAAAAACAGCAAATTTCGTTTAACCCACTCTGCACATGCAGGACCGAGAGGAGGAGTGACTTTATTTAAAGATGCTGCGCTGGGGACCGCCTCTCTCAGAATCCCCCCAGTCCTGTCTCTGAGCCCTCCCCGGGGGATTTCTCCCACCTCCTCTCGGTACCAAGACCCCCACATTCCCTTAACACCTTCCCCTTCGCGCCCCCTCCCCCAAACTCCCCAACCCGCTTTCCTGGGCGACCCAGGGCTACCTGCCCCCTCCTACACAAAGTGGCTCCAGCGCTCCCTGCGGACTCCCGTCCTCAGCCTCCGTGCGGGCTGCGCTGCCACCCCGCTGCCACCCCGCTGCCCCCGCTGCCACCCCGCTGCCCCCGCTGCCCCCGCTGCCCCCGCTGCCACCCCGCTGCCCCCGCTGCCACCCCGCCTGCGTTCCTCTCCAGGGGCCTCAGCCACAGGAAAAGGAAACCCGGCGGACGCGGGGCGGGGAAGGAAGGCGGGGGAGCCCGGCAGCTCTTGAGCTGAGTCCAGCTCGGGGCGTGCGAGCGTCGGCCGCAGCTGCCCGTTCTCCGTGACGCTCTCCCGGTGCCATTGGTCGGGGGCGAGGAAGGAGGAGAGCAGTGGAGTTGCCCTCCGAACACAAAGCGGAGTCAGCGCAACCGGCAGCGGTCTGTACGGGCTCGCTTTCTCCTCCTCCCTGCCCCTGCCTCGCTTGCCCCCATTCTGAAGCGGTATCAGGTTGAAGGTTTGGGAAGACCCGCAGGACCAGAAAGGTCCGAAGGCTTACCCACCCCCCACAATTTCTCTTTAAATTACCACCAATAAAAAGGAAACGATCTAAAGAAATGATCAGAGAGTGGGAGGAAAGGCACCTGAAATCAAACCCAGTCCTCCAAGGTCAGACCATCATCCTCAAATGCACAGGCTGCAGCAGGGGCATCTCGGTGAATACCGGAGTACAAGGAACGCCCTGCCGTGCCTTCAGACGGGCAGTGTTCAAAGAGTTAAAATACCCAGCAGTTTGCTTTGGGACTATTTTCTTAAATAGATACATACTAGTCACAAAATTTCACGGTAAATTTCTCAAATCAAATATTTGGCTGAACATTATCCATTACTGAAAGCAAGCCAGAAAAGAATGGGATGGGAGAGGGAAGATGCTAGAATATGACTGACTTTAATTCAGACTTTCAGAGACGTGTACATTTCAGAAAGATGCTGGAAATTAGGCAGTAGGACTGACAGGGGGATTAGTATTCAGCTTTCCTCAAAAGCTCCAACTTTATTAAAGAGAAGGGGAGGAGTAAAATCGCTTTACAGGAATTTTTTGAGAACCTTAATGCTGTATTGTAGTGGGACTCTGATCTGTTGTCTCCACCTGCACTCTGCAGGGAGCTGAGGCTTTGGCAACCTTTCCATTTCTATTTTTATTGGTTTCAACAAAGCAGCTCCTTTTAGAGAATTGTAAGGCTTTAATAATTTAAAACAAAAATAAATCATACTTCATTTCCCCCCTTAAGATCACATCCATGTGTGAGTATACATATATCACAAATACATCACATGTGGTAGATAAATACACTGTGAACATGCCACATTCACCCTTTCAGAATACACACCCATCACACAACTTTGTACCATCACCCTACGAAAATACTCTCCTAGGCACTTCCCCCCTTCAATGCAATATTTCAAACACCCTACAAAGATATTCTTTCAAAACATAGCCTAGGCTATATAGAGCTAAGTGAGTGTGAAATTCTAAGGAGTTAAATGGGTTTGGGGTGATTGTTAAAGGAATGGATTTTTTTCATTTTTGTCTCCCATGAAATTAATTTCTGGGGGGGGGGGGTATAACTCTTAACCGAGGAGGAATTCTTAAAGGAGGAAAGAAGGAAACAAGCATTTTTAAGCTCATACTATATGTCAGGCAGTGGGCTAAATCATTTTACAAATATTATCTCATGTGATCCTTACAGAAAGCCTGGGAAATGTGTGCTCTTATTATCCCCATTTTACAACTGAGGACACTGATTGAGATTTATATGTTAAGGTTGTTTAGGTGACTTGCTTAGGCTGCATTCAAACTCAAGTCTTCCAGGCTCCAGAGCCAATACTCTAACCATTCTACTTTCTACCTGCCTTAGGCCTAATGCAATCCACTATTGTGGTCAAATTTAGTTTTTCCTTTGAAGGAACTCATGGGTCCTTAGTGCCAGATCTGTTGCTATGATTATTTCTGGCAGCTAGATGGCGAAGTGGATGGAGCAGAAGGTAAGGAATCAAGAAAACCAATTCTAGCCTGAGACACTTAATATCTGTCTAACATTGGGCAAATCATTCAATATGTTTGTCTCAGTTAATGGTAAAATGGAACCAATAACAGTACTTAACTCCAAGGATTGTTGTGAGGTTCAAATGACATGGTAGTATGATGTCTGACAGACAGTAATGCTATATAAATACTTATTCTCCCTTCCTTGGCCTATTTTAGGAAATCTACTTGTAGTAGGGAAGGCAGAAGTAATCCTCCCCTGCCCCAGCTTAGGTAATATAGTCATTTCCTCTAGGGGTAGAGAACAAAAGGAAAGACACATTAATTTCTTCCAAAAGAAATGGCCATAAGGAACATATGTGAGCAAGGTAACTCAAGAATTACAGGACATTTTGTAATATCTCTGCTTGCTTGGTGAGTTCTTCTGCTGTGCTCCCTGGATTAGCTTGTCCCTGTAAGTCAACTCTCAACTACCAAAGCTAATCAACTCTTTTTTTCTGATGCTAGAGGCCATACTTTTTGAAGCTACTTCTGGCCCTGATACTTTGACTCTAGCTCCCTGCTGAAAACAGATCTCTTCTATAGGGAAAGTAGTTCTAATGCAAGATGCCAAAGCAAAAGTGATAAAGGAAAAAGCTGCTTTTGGACCCTAATCTACCTTCACCACTCAAGGATTTACAACCTTTACTTTAAGTTTCCAGGATATAGCTACTATTTAAGCCTATGTCAAGGTCTCCTTCCAATTCAGACAAAAAAAACTTTTTCACACTTTGTAAAAGTAATAATTATTCTCAGATCCAGTTTTGTACTTCACTTACCTCTTACTTTTATAAATGTATCAGCTTTAATAGGTTTTAAAGGATTGAGGAAGGAAGGAGATGCAACAATTTTGAAATTCTGGCTTTTCCTAGAATTTCCTTGACCAGAAAGGGATCTGGTGGAGAGAATTGCTAAAGCAGCTCTCCACATAAAATCTTTTATTTAAAATATATTGTTTTTTATTTGGGACATTATAATTATTTGCTTTTGTAATGCCCATTGCTTTGAAAAGTGGCCTATGGTCTTATAAAAAAAGTAATGAGTGAAAATAAATTTTAGGTATGCCACAATTAAGAATAACAAAAAACATGCTGAGGTATCATAAAAATAGGGACAGAAACCATATATTCAAGTGATAGGTCTCTTACAGTCTACCATTATATACTTCCATTTATTTATTTATTTATTTGTTTGTTTGTCTACTTAGCTATCTATCTATCTATTTATTTATTTACTTATTTATTTATTTATCTTTTAGGTTTTTGCAAGGCAATGGGGTTAAGTGGCTTGCCCAAGGCCACACAGCTAAGCAATCACTAGGTGTCTGAGACGGGATTTGAACCCAGGCACTCCTGACTCCAGGGCCGGTGCTCCATCCACTATGCCACCTAGCTGCCCCCATTATATACTTCTAAAAGGTATAAACTACCATGGGGAGAATCTTTTCTTAACTCCTAACTTTGCTTTTCCAAACATCTCATAGGAGTATGTCCTCCACCCCTAGGGAAGAAGTCTTTTACCTTTAAGTAAATTAAAAGAAATTACAGGTATTAATAAATTAATCTAAGGAGGATAATATAGCTGGGTCTTGATTACAAAGTGTGAAAAAGGTTTCTTGATTGAACCAAACAGCTAAATAAAGAAAAAAAACTATTTGTCTTTGTCTCCTTTGTCTGTTCCAATATTTCTCAGAGGGATATAAACAAATTGGGGGACAAAAGAAAAAGACATAAAAGAAAATTGCATGTTTTTTAAAAGAAATGAAAGAAAAAATATTCTTCACTGTGGTATTGTAGAAAAAATACTGGATTTGAGTTGGAAACTGGGCTCAAACTTCACCAGAGATTCTTAAAAAGGGAGCTATGTGACTTTAGAGTTAACCTCCCTGAGCCTGTTTCCTCACCTAGGGGTACTATTTTGCACTACTATCTCCCAGAAAAAAAAGCATTATATAACTTTTGTAATTATTAATTTCATTAATAAAAATAATTCTCTATTTTCTCAGAGTCATTTCTCTCTCCTCCAACTGCCCTGATAAGATTTTCTTCATCTTTCTACTACCCTATTTTGGTCTTTCAAGTATAAAAGTACACCAATCCTATCCCAAAAATATGGGGCAGAGAAAAAAAGAGAAAGGCAGGTTCATTAAAAAAAATAAAGTTTACCTTTAAAATAATGACTCATTTTATTTTTAATACATAGTTATAAATATATTTTGTCAAAATATATGATCAATATGGTCAAAACATTTGCACGTAAAGTCATAAATAAGGTCAAGGTGAATGTTTAGGGTGTTGCTTTTACTTTTTTTTTAAAAAGATAAAAAGTCCAGCTATAAAGGAACAGTCTGTGTGTGGATAAGTGGTTGGGTGGGAGGGTGGGGGGGGAGTGTTTTTGTGCATGTGTGTATTCTCTCCCCTTCCCACCAAGGGCTGCCCAAGTCTCAGCGACACCCACATCCTTCTACCACCATCTCCTGATAGTTTTTAAGAACAACTTTGTCATACTCATCTAGGTACAGCATGGAGATAGCACTCAGCTCTGTGGGCACACAGCAAGCTTTAGGGATGCTAGAATTTACTGAGTTCACCAGGGTCTGAACAATGGCATGGTTGGTGGAATTGAGGTGATCAGTGAGTGGGAAGGGGCAGTCCCCCTGGCAATAGAAGGCATGGTAACCTGGGGGAGCCACAATCCAATCATTCCAGCCCACATCACTGAAGTCCACATAGAGGGGATGTCGCCTGCAGTTTTTGCTCTTTTTTCTAGGCCGCTGTGGATGGTGCTTTGGACTGCGCTTAGGTCTTTGGTGACGGATCAGAGTGTGTCCCCTGCCATCATGGCCAAAAGTTACCAGGAGGGGTCGGAACTGGGCCCAATCCCTTTCCCCTTTAGGTAAAGATCGACTAATCCTGACATGCTGACCCTGATGGGTCTGTCTTTGGTGGAGGTGAGTCACCTCAATAGCCAATCCATGATTAGGCTGTTTGTCCTGAGTCCATCGAAGGACTGCGGGGCTTACATCAAAACTTTCCCACTGAGTCACATTGTGATGGACAAGTCTGGTGTCTAGTAGTCGAGTAATGAGACTGTCTGGCATGTACATTGCTGGGGGCTTCATGACTTCATAAATATTGATCCTATGGAAACCCAGTTCCCAGTCAGGGCTCTGATCAACTTGTTCTCTATATAGCCGGAGCTCTGCAGATGAGATCACCTCATTCTCTGGAATGCTGCTGAGGTTAAAGAGAAAGCGAAGAGCAGGGTTTTCTCTGGTCCCTGGGATGCTCTCCAGATGTTCTAAGCACAGAGGGGAAAGAGGAAAAAAAGAGTACATTAACATTTTTTTTCCTTAGGGGAAATCAAGAGAAAAATCAAGGTACAATTAAAGGGTTGAACTATGAACTTTGTCAGATATTTTAGGGACATAAATTTAGCTATTTAGTTCAAACTATTGATTCAAATAGGCAAAAACACAACTATCAAAGACCCAAAACAGAAAGTAATTCCCATCTTCCTTTTTATTTCTAATAATTTCCATGTGTTGGCTTCTTCCTCTAATATCATCAGACTCTCCTTTGAAAACATCTTGGCTTTGTGTCCATGCTTTGTATTTGTTCATTTATTTTTCAAATGGTTTTAAATAAAAAGATACAGCAAGAGGTGAAAGGAAATGCACACAAACCACCACTCTGCTTCAATTTTCCAGTATTGCTAAACATTTCCCCATCAATTTAAGAAACAGAGCAAGCCTTGTTGATCATGTTACAGAGGGGAAAATAAATTCCAATGCTGTAAGGATGCTAGTGGATTAATAACCTAGATTTACTCTGGAAAGGAAACATTCAGATAGGATTACAAGGCCCTTGTTGAAACAAACTTTTAAAATGCATAGCTGTAGTATTAAACGTAGTTCATATTTTTTTTTAATGTTTGAAAAGCTGACAGTAATAACTTTGAAAAGGTGGGGGTAGGGTGGGGAGGAAGGACAAATAACGGGAGTCAGAAATTTTCCCAATGATGACATACTCTCTTTCCCCACCTCCAATGCCTTCCTTTCATACTCCAGAGAAGCAAAATTCATTCTGGTAATAAATTCAGGACCTTAAAATAGGCAGTAATGTAAGTAAAGTCGACTGTAGCTGAGGGCTTTTATTACATTTTTACATACATATTCTTTCCCTAGGCTTTTCCACCCTCCTACCTCGTCTTCATTGGCAGCACAGTTTTTTTTCTTCATTCCTAGACTTGGGGCATTCAGACTGACCTTCGTGATGGAAACACCTCACTGTGTTGGCCCGGCTGGTAGGGCGCTCTGGATACTCCAGGCTGAGGTTGTGAATTTGTTCCTTCTCCATTCCCTCCTCTCCAGACTGCAACCGGTAGAGATTCTGCATGTAATCTGGGATGACAGCGCCCTTGCTAGGCTGGGGCCGGCGATGAAGCCCGAACATCTGCAGCAGCGTCGCCTCAAAGTCCCGCAAGAACTCATGATTCTGTCCAGGGCGGCGTCCTCCCGAGTGGCCCTGAATTTCGGGGACTTTTTTCTTTCCCGTCTCAGGTATCAAACTAGCATGGCTCACGCCTCCTAGCAGGACTTGGCATAATAAAACGACCATCGGCATTCGGTTACCAGGAATCATGGTGTCTCTAGGGAGGGGTAAGGGGTGGACAGTTAAATTAATAAATAAGGATGAAAATATGTGCACTTGTGTATACATATATGTTCACAAATGGCGGCCAAGATGAATAACCCCAGTCCAAAGATCAAGTCTGGGTCTCGCCTTCCCCCCTCCTATTCTGGATCAGCTGCAGCCATGCATGGTCTGAACGCAGGAATAGCCCTGTAATTACTTGTTCTGACTTGTTTACAGTCAAATCACCCCAAATCGGATAGCCTCCATTCTGTTCATCGTTTTTTTGTTGTTGTTTCTGTGGCTATCTTAGCCACGATCTCTCAACTTGGCTTGCCCGAGAACAAACAGTTAAAATAGAAGGGGGTTTAAAGGAAACTAGGGAGGTGGGGAGGGGGGAATCTGAAATGCCATCAGCCTCCCTTTCTCCTCCGACCCTCCCCTTCCCTCCTCTCTGCTTTTCCTCCGCCCCCCACCCCTCCGCCCAGGGCAGCAGAACATCCCGCTGATTAAGACCGGGTTGCAGGGGAGTGTGGGCTCGCTTAGAGAGTGAAGGGTGGAATCAAGGGCCAAGGCAGAGCCCCCCAGAAGCAGCCAAAGCAGCTGCCCAGCAGGTCGGGTGCCTTTTATGCTTAAGGGTTTTTAAGAGGACGGCAAAGAGCGCAGAACCGAGACAAACTCCAGGGAAGCCCGAGGGCTCCGGGCTCCTCCCCAGCCCGCTCAGTTTGACAAACGATCTGAAACTCCCCAGGGAGGATGGTCTTTCCCCAAAGGGGGGGAAATCGGAGAAGGCAAATATCAACCTTAACTGCTCAGATTTCCCTCCCCGTTCCCCACCTGCGCTTTCTTTCTTAGATTTGAACTAGATTTGGAGACAATTGAAATTGCGTTTGGAACTCGGAGAGGGAAAGGCTGCGGAGAAGAAACTAGGTACAATAATACTGCATATCAGAGACTGAGTCTGAAGAAAGGAAGAAGAGTGGGGAGAGAGAAGCTGATGCATAAATTAGTGGGGGGGAGTTAACAAAAAAAAAGGAAGAAAAGGTGTCTACTCACTGACAGAAAACAAGGCATATAAAAATAGTCCATGATTCTTGACGGCCAATCTTTGAACAAACTTTCTTGAAAAACTCAAGGGAGCTGAGGATTGCGCTGCTCGGGATGGCACTGGCAATGGCTCCTAAAATGAATATTTGAATATAATGAGGCTCTCCACCAGCCAGCCTCTGTTTTTCTTCCAGCCCCTCAAAGTCACGTGAAGGCAGTCCCCGCCCCTCGTGCTGAGAAAGAATCTCGTCACTCGGAGAGGCAAAAAGGCTCCCCCCCCCATGCTTCCCACTCTCCGCCCCTTCCACTCGCTGTGCACCTTTCCACCCTCAAGGGGATCGCCGCGGCCAGCGACTCGGAAACCCAGATCACCAATGCTTAGCGGGGTCCGCGCTAGCGTTTTCCAGCAGCCCAAGGCGAAACCTCCAGTCCAGAGCCAAGGATCCAGAGAATTCTAGCAGAGATAAGAAATAACTGCTGGGGGGAAGGGGCAGAGGGGGAAAGGGGAAACCATCTTCTTTACCTGCAGATTTCAGGATGTCTGAAAAATCTTCACCTGTCAAGGGTTCAAGCTGCCATTCAATGGTTATCTTCTACATCGTCTATGCTTTGAACAGAAAATTCGCTGGAATCCTGGAATTCTTGGGTATTTTATTGGACGCGAGACTTATCTATACCACTACATCTCCAGCGCGAGCTGCTTCTTTAAAAAAAAAAAAGAAAAACAAAGCACACACATTGCTACCACTTACTCTTGCAAACCAGTTAAAATATTGCTTTCCAGAGAGAAAAATCACCACAAACAGCAGAAATCAAGTTCCAAGCTAAAGGCTCCTGAGAGTTGCTACTGGGAGTAGAAAGACCAAAATGGAAAATAATCATCCCCCCCCCCCCCAACTTTCTTTACTAAAAGGGCTGTTAAATAAATAGCTTAAGGCCACCTCTTACCCTGAATCAAGGAAAAAAAAAAAGGGCAGGGGAACTGACTTTCTGAAAAAGAACATCATTGTCCAGATTTATATTCAGTACCACTAATAGTTTTAATTTAGGCATAATCCCCAGAAAATTATAACTGGTCAGAAATGCTTATTAGTTCTTTTTCAATTGTTGGTTGATGAGTCTAACTTTTCTTAAACTCAATGTCAAGAGTAAATCCCACATGGCTATATAATTAAATAATAGTGAACAACTTTTGATGTTAAAATTTTCTCTCTTCCAAAGATATACAATATATATTTTACAAAAATAAATCCTACCCACTCCACCGAAAACAATTTAGTGGTACTCTCTCTTTTTCTTTGTCAGTTTTCCCAATGACTTCCTTTTCTTTACCTTTGAGCTTCCATGATTCCTCTTAGTCTGTTGTTTCCCTTAATTTTTTTTTTTCCTTCTTTCATGGACCACTTAGGTGAAACCAGAGAATAACTTTTTTTTTTGGAGGCAAGGAAAATAACTCCAGATAACGTGGCATCTACCAACAATTCACTCTCCTCGAGCTCCAACCAAAGAAAAATAGATTTAATGACACTTTTTTTGATATCAGAAAGATTGAGCTTACTTTTAATCATCAATTTAAAAGTAGATGCCCGAGCAGCTAGGTGGCACAGTGGATAGAGCACTGGCCCTGGAGTCAGGAGGACCTGAGTTCAAATCCATTCTCAGACACTTAATAATTACCTAGCTGTGTGGCCTTGGGCAAGCCACTTAATCCCATTGCCTTGCAAAAACCTAAAAAAAAAAGTGGATGCCCAAAAGAATGATACTTATTCCAAATCTTTTATTGCCCTTTTGGTTTCCTTACACTCCTGGATAGAGTAGGGTTCAGTATTAATAGTGAAAATGGATGAAACAACTAATTCCCTATAAAGTTTGAATTCCAAAATAACTCAACTAAAAAGACAAGATCTTCCTACTGGAGGAAAGTAATGAAGAATAGAAAAACTTCCCAAAATTCTCTGCTTTGGACTATGCAATAGAAAAATATTTTCCAAGGCAATGCCTCTCTGAAAACATTAGTAAATCTTACAGGAGCACTGGAAGAGGTTTTGTATCTGTGTCTGTTTGTCTGTGTGTGTGTGTGTGTGTGTGTGTGTGTGTGTGTGTGTGTGTGTGTGATGATTAACAGTAATAAGGCCTAGAATTAACAGCATTAGTTCCTAATCACATTAAGAAAATATGTGTATGTGATTAGGAAACTCCTTTGACCCGTTCTTCCCCTTTTTTGGTGATGGTGGATATTTTTCTGGGGAAGTTTCAGAAATCAAGAACCTTATTTACTTTTTTGTAAACTAACTTTCTCTAGTTCCAAATGTTTGTACATTTCCCTTCTTTGTAGAAGGGAAAAGAAAAAACAAAACTGTGAATACTTTGAGTAAGGAGTTAATAAAAGTCTCCCACTTACGTACATTTTTTAGCTTAATAATGGAAGAAATTACTGAGTGTTCTCTGCTGTTTTGAGTCTCACATTCAATGCTCCCATTCAGAAGAATTTACCAGGACTATTACTAGACCCATCTTTTAAAATTAGCTTTGTTTTACTTTCTAATTTTCCAAGGGAATTCCTTCCCTCTTTTGTTCTCCTCAGCTCTCAAATGGACATGCTCATAACTCTCTAGATGAGCATAGTCTCAAACTACAGAACCAGTGTTCCCTACTAAATGTACTCAGGAGGACCTCAAAGCAGAATTTCAATCCTAACTCCCTCCCTGCTCTACATGAGTACTTTAGAACTCTCAGCTCTTTTTTCCCATCACTGATTCCTCTTACACTTTCACAGCTCAGAGCAAAATTACTCTGCTTTGGACTCCAAGAAGCAATATTTAGTGATCTCCTACAAAGAGTTTCATCTGCCCCAGTCTTTCTTATTTTACTGATGCTTTTGACTACAGGGAAGAAGTGTACTCTGCAGCTACAAGTTTATGATATCCTGGAGTCCTCATCCCTTATTTAAACATTTCATTTTTATTTTCTTTAGTCTTGTATGGGGAAGAATGAGAAATGAACAAAACAAAACTCCCTCACAACCTTTCTTTCATCTCTCTCCCTCTCTCCCTCCCCCTCCTCCTCTTCTTCTCCCCCCATCTCTCTCTCTCTCTCTCTCTCTCTCTCTCTCTCTCTCTCTCTCTCTCTCTCTCTCTCTTTCTCTCTTCATCAGTCTGGCTTTTTCTCCCCCCCCCCCCCCCCGCTTCCCTTCTCCCACCCTTACTTTGAAATTTCATTGTAGTGATTTTTCTGGTGCTTGCTATATTCCTAGCCTTTTAATGCTTACTGTATATTTTCAGAGTAGCAGAATCTATAGCAGTTGTCTAAAAGGTTGTAGTAAAACTATCCAGGAATCAAAGGCATAGTAGTCTTTTAAAAGTCTTTAATTATAATCTTATCCATGACATATAACAATCACCAGGTAAGCAAAATCAATTTTTTAATTGCCTTGCATATAAACCATACCTAACTTCTGCCATCTTCTCTATGCTTTTCTCCCTCCCATCTTCTCTACACTTTTCTCCCTCCTTTTCTCCCCTCTTTCATCCTCTACTTCATCTCTTTCTCTTGGTAGCCCTGCCAAGGAACTCTTTCATACTTGGATCCTCCTTTCCCTCTCCTAGCTTCTCCTCCCCTTTTTGCTTCTCCTTGACTTTCTCTTCCTTTTTTTTCATTTGAGAGCCTACCCACATTCTCTAATGTGGCAAGTTAACCTGTCAAGGGTTCTAAAAACCAAAGCAATCTTAATGCTAAAACCCAGAGTTTCTGATATATCTTGTGGTACTCACCTGAGGACCAAGTTCAGTGGGTACTAGAAAGCATGCACAGACTAGTCTGCTTGCTCACAAGAAATACCCATGGTAGTCTGGCCTTCCTTTAAGTTTAGAATAACTGCTCCTCAAACTGATTATTAAAACACTGAGTAATCATAATTTACCAGGAGTAATTAGAGATAATGAAACACCTCTAAAATAAAATTATGGAGAAAGGAATAGTTGAATTAGTTTACTGTCTTTAAATTGTTAAAAGATGTCTAAATGCTGAGAAACACACTGAAAAGTTTTCTAGAAGAGTCACCTCTCACCATCTGACTTTCCCCACAATGTCTTTTAAAAGATCTTTGCATATAAATATGCATATATATTTATAAGTTTGTATGTGTATGTCTATATACATCTATAGCTATATCTATATAACTCTATATGCATACTACATATACAAGTGTATATATACAGTTGTATATAAAGAGAGAAAGATATATTTGTATATGTCCAGGTCTGGTATTTAATTGGTATAGGTTGCCAGCGAGTTAACTCTTTCTACTAATTTGCATAGGTGATTTTTATGATTAATATTTTTTAGTGTTTTCCTGGAGCACTGAGAAATTATATTAACATGCCCAGGCTTGCAGTGCAAGGATATGTTAGAAGCTGAACTTGAACTCTGGTTTTCCTAAGTAAGAGGCAGATGTGCTCTCCATTTCCTTTCCCTACATTGCTTTTATGTGTATGTGTGTGTGTGTGTGTGTGTGTGTGTGTGTGTGTGTGTGGCGTGTTGTGTGTATATGTATAAAATTACAGATTACAGCATAAACAATAAGATACACAATTATCTGAAAACTGCCTTCAACCCACTATATGCAAAAATAAACCATGAATTTTGGGGTGACATTGCCTGAAATTGTTCGAGACCAGGTAAAATTGAAAAGTGATTCAAAGAGCAGATCAAGTGCTACTAAAAAATGTTCACACACACACATCAGAATTATTTCTTCTTTGCTTGGCTTCTGGCTTGTCATTCCCCTTCCCCCACACGATGCCAATTAACAACTCTGTTCCAGATCACAGGTACCTTTTTAAAGATATGCGTATATTTCTTTGATCTCTCTCCTTTAAATTGTTTTTATGAAGAAAAATAAAGGAAGAAAGTACAACCTCTGTCCCAAATCATGTTAGTGTGATGTGAAGGGTGGGATGGGAGCCAGCTAAGAGCTTCCTTTCTTGGCCAGACCCCTTTGAGACTCTTCAAGCAAAGTACACTTTTTCTTTTGGTTTTTGCAAGGCAAATTGGGTTAAGTGACTTGCCCAAGGCCACACAGCTAGGTAATTATTAAGTGTCTGAGGCGGGATTGGAACTCAGGTACTCCTGACTCCAGGGCCGGTGCTCTATCCAATCACCACCTAGCTGCTCCTAAAGCTTCATCAAGCTTCAAGTCCTCTTCAAATATCAAGTCTTTTGGGGCTTCCAGCTTTGAATACAAAAATGGAAGATTGCTAAAGTGACTGGGAAGACATGAGAGGAGACTTGAGAGGATCATGTCCCTATCTCCAGCTTGTCAGACTAGAAATTATAGAAAGTTTTCCAATGGGTAAGGTCAAGGACTCTCAGTTGAGCTGAGTTATCTCACTCCCGAAGGGAGAACATATTTACTCTGTATTGTCTGCTATATTTTTCCCTTCTCTGATTTCTGTTTTGCTTTTATTTGGATAAATTTGGTTTCTTTGCTATTTGCTCTATGTATTCATTGTGGATCCAATATTAATTGGGGAAACCTTGGGAAAGAGAGTTTGATGTCCCTTTACCATCAAGCCTAAATGACAAAGTAATTAAAAGTTAGCTCAAACCAAACCCTAAATGAATAGTATTTAAGATAGCAGTCAGATATACCTCTAATTCCAGGATCCCTCTCTCTGTGGAGAGCAGAATAGTGTCATCTGATCCCAACCATCCCTTCTTGGCAGGAATTGAAGTCTCCCTTGAAGAAAGTGTTGGAAGATATTGGGGAAAGGTTAAAGATATCTATTCTGCATCACTTTAAGCCCCACAAAAGGACAAAATTCTTAGTACAAATAGAACAATTTAAATGTTTTGGTTATGAGAAAGATCACAGCCAGTGCCACCTCCAACCATCACTGTTATTCCAGATGACTTCTCATCACTTCCGAAACATAGCAGCTATATTCAATACATTCAAGATATAAATTAAAGTCTCTTCTCAGGAGTTCTTACCATTTCCTTTTCAAGAAAAAAGGCTAAAACAATTCCAAAAGGAAAGTTGTCTTTGCTTTCTGTCTATCTCCTCTATTTTTTCTCAAGCTACAACTTTTTCAACTTTCTTACTATACACTGTTCATAAAATGATCTTCATAATATTTCTTCAAAGCATGAGATAAAAATTTCTTACATAAAGTTTTTTCCTGTCTATTTTTCCTCTATCTTTTCCATAGTTCTCAAACTATCTTCATCATTTCTTTCTTCATAGACTTGAAACTTCCAGACTAAATACCAAATCCTCTATATTCAATCAAGCTTTTGAAGTAACAGTAAATATAACCTCTATGGAGACTATTAGAATTGGTGTTTTACTTTGGTTAATTGTTTGGCTATTGTCTTTCATTCTCTAAGAGGACCAAAATGACATCACTGTGTTGGAGTCTGTCTTGATCAATATGAGTTTGGAAGACTCTACCACAGGTAGGGCACATATCAACATTTTGAGGGGAGAAGTTTCTATATTTGCACATCTTATGCTTCATTTGAGCAACTGCAATTCTGCTTAACTCCTCTTCTTTGATGAAGTCATGTCATGATAGGCAGTCCTATGTCACTATCTGTCATGAATCCCCATTGATTCCAAAGTTCAAAAATTCTTCCAAAAAGACATTGAGATTGTGCTTGTAAATGACTTCTGTGTGAATACTTAGCTTGTATGAGTCCTCCATAAAATAGTCTTTTAAGGAAACATACATTTGGCTATTGAACAACATGGACAGTCTGTCAGTTTGAAAGTTTGGCAATTCAGTTCAAAGAAGGATCTCAGTACCCAAGACCTTATCTTTTTTTAATGGATCATTAGCCATTTTATTAATAGTGATAGCATTTTATTATTAAAAGAACCCAATGACATTCTCAATGCCAAAAACAAATCATGGTGATGGGCTCATATTTATTTCTTTATTTATGTTTTATTTTTCCAAATACATGTTATGACAATTTTTTCAATATTCATCCATATGCCTATGTATGTTTTTAATTATAAAATTTTCTTCCACTATCCTCTCCCCTCATTGGCAAACAGTCATGTTAACATTGTATGTACATATTTTTGATAAACATGTTTACAGATTAGTCATTTTCATCATGAGGAATTAAGATTAAGGGAAAGAAAAAACAGAAGAGATATTTTTTTAAAAAGTGTATGTCAAGTTCATCAGATTCTGAAGGATTTTTTGGTTCTTTTTGTTTTCTTTTTCTTCTCTGGATAGGAATAACATTGTCCATAGCCGGTCTAATACAGTTGTCCTAGCTCTCTGAATTTTGACAAGAAGTTGATCAACTCACAATGTTGTTGTTAATGTGTACATTTTTCTATTGGTTCTGCTCTCTCTGCTCATCATCAGATCCTATAATTCATTCCATACTTCTCCAGAGTACAACCATATACATATACCATAACTTGTTTAATCATTCCCCAATTGATGGATATTCCCTCAATTTCCAATTCTTTGCCCCTACAAAAAAAGAACTGCTATGAATATTTTGGAACATGTGAGACTTTTCTCATTTTTTTATGATTTCTTCTGGATATAGGCCTAGAATAAGAATTTCTGGGTTAAAGGGTATGAACAGTTTTATTACTCTTTGGGCATAGTTCCATATTGCTCTCCAGAATGGTTGGATCACTTCACAATTCCATCAGTAATGCATTAATGTCCCAATCCTCCCACAACCTCTCCAATATTGATCATTTTCCCTTTTTGTCATTTTAGCCAATCTGATAGGTATGAGATGATAACTCAGAGTTGTTTTAATTTACATTTCTCTAATTAATAATGATTTGGAGCATTTTTTTCATCTTTACATAGTTTTAATTTCTTCGTTTGAAAACTTTCTATACTTTGACCATTTGTCAATTGGGGAATGAGTTATCAAAACACCTAGTTGTGAATATTATTTGCCAGATTTCTGCTTTCCTTCTAATTTTGGCAGCATTGATTTTATTAGCATAAACCATTTTTAATTTAATATAGTCAAAATCATTCAATTTATAGTTTGCAATTTATAATATACTCTATTTCTTATTTAGTCATAAATTTGTCCCATTTCCATAGATTTGATAGATTATTTCTTGGTCTATTAATTTATCTATGGTGTCACCCTTTACGTCTAACTCCTATACTCATTTTGACCTTCTTTTGGTATAGGCTGTGAGATATAGCTCTATGCCTAGTTTTTACCATACTGTTTTCCAGTTTTCCCTACAATTTTTGGGTTCTTATCCCAGAAACTAATGTCTTTGGGTTTGTCAAATAGTAGATTGCTGTGGTCATTTTCTGTTTCTTTTGAACCAATCCTAATCCACTGATCCATTACAATATTTCTTTTTTTTATGAGTTATAAAGATTTTATTTATTTTGAGTTTTGCAATTTTTCCCCTAATCTTACTTTGCTCTCCCACCCCCCACAGAAGGCAATTTGCCAGTCTTTACATTGTTTCCATGGTATACGTTGATCCAAATTGAATGTGATGAGAGAGAAATCAAATCCTTAAGGAAGAAACATAAAGTATAAGAGATAACAAGATTAGACAATAAGATACCAGTTTTTTCCCCCTAAATTAAAGGTAATAGTCCTTGGTCTTTGTTCAAACTCCATAGATCTTCCTCTGGATACAGTTGATATTCTCCATTGCAGACAGTTCCAAATTGTCCCTGATTGTTGCACTGATGATTCCATTCCAGCAAGCCCATCAAGGTTGATCATCACCCCCATGTTGCTGTTAGAGTGTACAGTGTTTTTCTGGTTCTACTCATCTCACTCAGCATCAGTTCAGGCAAATCCCTCCCCTGAATTCCCATGCCTCCTGGTTGCTAATAGAACAATAGTGTTCCACGATAAAAATATACCACAGTTTGCTAATCCATTCCCCAATTGAAGGACATTTACTTGATTTACAATTCTTTGCCACCACAAACTGTGCTGCTGTGAATATTTTTGTACAAGTGATGTTTTTACTCTTTTTCATCATCTTGTCGGGGTACAGACCCAGTAGTGGTATTGCTGGATCAAAGGGTATGCACATTTTTGTTGCCCTTTGGGCGTAGTTCCAAATTGCTCTCCAGAAAGGCTGGATGAGTTCGCAGCTCCACCAACAATGTATTAGTGTCCCAGATTTCCCACAACCCTTCCAACAATGATCATTGTTTTTTTCTGGTTATATTGGCCAGTCTGAGAGGTTTGAGGTAGCACCTCAGAGAAGCTTTAATTTGCATTTCTCTAATAAATAATGGTTTAGACTAATTTTTCGTATGACTTTGGATTGTTTTGATCTCCTCATCTGTAAATTGCCTCTGCATGTCCTTTGACCATTTGTCAATTGGGGAATGGCTTGGTTTTTAAAAAAAATTTGACTCACTTCTTTGTATATTTTAGAAATGAGTCCATTGTCAGAAACATTAGTTGTAAAGATTGCTTACCAGTTTAATACATTCCTTTTGATCTTGGTTACAGTGGTTCTATCTGTGCAAAAGCTTTTTTAATTTAATGTAATCGAAATCATCCAGTTTGTTTGTAGTGATGTTCTCCATCTCTTCCTTTGTCATAAACTGCTTCCCTTTCCATAGATCTGACAGGTAAACTACTCCTTGATCTTCTAGTCTGCTTATAATATTGTTTTTTATGTCTAAATCCTGTATCCATTTTGATCTTATTTTGGTATAGGGTGTGAGGTGTTAGTGCAATCTAAGTTTCTTCCATACCAACTTCCAATTTTTCCAGAAGTTTTTGACAAAGAAACAGTTTTTATTCCAATAGCTAGACTCTTTGAGTTTATCAAACAGCAGATTACTGTAAATGTTTCCTGCTATTCTACCTAGTCTATTCCACTCATCCACCACTCTATTTCTAAGCTAATACCAGACAGTGTTGATGACTGATGTTTTATAATGTAATTTTATACCTGATAGGGCTAAGTCACTTTCTTTTGCACTTTTTTTCATTGAATCCTGGAAATTCTTGACTTTTTATTTCTCCATATGAATTTACTTACAACCTTTTCTAACTCATTAAAGTAATTTTTTGGAATTTTGATTGGTAGGGCACTAAGCAAGTAGTTTAGTTCTGGTAGAACTGTCATTTTTATTATATTAGCTTGATCTATCCATGAGCAGTTGATGCCTGCCCAGTTATTTAGCTTTGATTTTATTTGCATGAGAAGTGTTTTGTAATTGTTTTCAAAAAAGGTTCTGAGTCTGCCTTGGCAAATAGACTCCCAGGAATTTCATATTGTCTGAGGTTACTTTGCTATTATTATTATTATTATCTTTTTTTAGTTTTTTTGCAAGGTAAATGGGGTTAAGTGGCTTGCCCAAGGCCACACAGCTAGGTAATTATTAAGTGTCTGAGGCCAGATTGGAACTCAGGTACTCCTGACTCCAGGGCTGGGGCTCTATCCACTGCACCACCTAGCTGCCCCCTGAGGTTACTTTGAATGGGATTTCTCTTTCTAGCTCTTCCTGCTCTATCTTGCTAGTCATATATAGAAAAGTTGAGGATTTATAAGAGTTTATTTTATATCCTGCAATTTTGCCAAAGTTGCTAATCATTTCCAGTAGTTTTTTGGATGATTTCTTGGGATTCTCTAGGTATACCCTCATGTCATCTGCAAAGAGTGAGAGTTTTTGTCTCTTCCTTCCCAATTCGAATTCCTTCAATTTCATTTTCTTCTCTCATTGCTGAAGCTAACATTTCTAATACAATATTGAATAGTAGTGGTGATATCAGGCATCCTTGTTTCACTCCTGATATTAGTGAGAATGCCTCTAGCCTATCCCATTGCATATAATGCTTGTTGATGGTTTCAGACAGATATGTATTATTCTAAGGAACATTCCATTTATTCCTACTCTTTCTAGAAATGAGTGCTGAATTTTGCTAAAACCTTTTTCAGAAGCTATTGATATAATCATATAATTTCTGATAGGTTTGTTTTAGGTATAATTAATTATACTAACAGTTTTCCTAATATTGAACTAACCCTGCATTCCTGGGATAAATCCTGCTTGGTCATAATGTATTATCCTAGTGATAACTTGTTGTAATCATTTTGCTAAGATTTTATTTAACATTTTTGCACCTATATTCATCAGGGATATAGGTCTATAATTTTCTTTCTCTGTTTTAAATCTTCATGATTTAGTTATCAGCACCATATTGGTGTCATAGAAAGTGTTAGGCAGAGTTCTGTCTTCCCCTATTTTTCCAAAAAGTTTATATAGAATTGGAACCAATTGTTCCTTAAATATTTGGTAGAATTCACTTGTGAATCCATCAGGCCCTGGAGATTTTTTCTTAGGCAGTTCAATGATGGTTTGTTGAATTTCTTTTTCTGAGATAGGGTTGTTTAGGTATTTAATCTCCTCTTTATTTAACCTGGGCAACTTATATTTTTGTAAATATTCATCCATTTCACTTAGATTGTCAAATTTATTGGCATAGAGTTGGGCAAAAAATTACAAATTATTACTTTAATTTCCTCTGTTAGTGATCCTTGAGGATCACAGCTGTGAGATAACAAGAACAAAGGTCTCCAAGACCCTCTTGCCCGTCTGTTATTTTTCAATACTGCTTGCTCGGTATATTGGGACCTCTTCATTCTCCTACTTTTGTGTGCCCAGGAAGCAGCTCATCCTGAGGTAACAGGATTATACCAAAACTGTAAAGATAAGGAAGTATGATAAGAATTTGGGCAAACAACTTTATGATCGTTTGTATTATTGGCTCCCACTGATTATTGCACGAGATATGTTTGTGCTGTCCAAGGGCATTGGTAAGATATATAGAAGTTAAGGATATTCAATAAAGTGGTCTTTTGGTCTTTTGTTCCTATGAAAAGAGGCTCATGTCTTTTGTCTTTTCAATGTAGCTGAGAACAAATTTTATGGTGGTCAAAAAACTCAAAGTAGTTAGTGCACCATTTCATGTCATCTTCCTCATTGGTGGTGAGTACACCCTTTTCATTTATGATACTAGCAATTTGTATTCTTCTTTCTTTTTTTTTAAAATAAAATTTACCAGAGGTTTATCAGTTTTATTGATTTTTTTCATAAAACTAGCTCTTGGATTTTTTATTAATTCAATAGTTTTTGCTTTTTATTTTATTAATTTCTCCTTTAATTTTTAGAATTTCTAGCTTGGTATTTAGTTGGGGGGTTTTAAATTTGTTCTTTCTCTAATTTTTTTTTACTTGCATATTTAGTTCATTGATTTCCTCTTTCTCTAATTTATTCATGTAATCAATTAAAGATATAATATATCTTCTTATAGCCACTTTGAGTGAATCCCATACATTTTGGTATGTTGTTTCATTATTGCTATTATCAAGGATAAAGTATTTAATTCTTTCTATAATTTGTTGTTCGATCCACTCATTCTTTAAAATGAAGTTATTCAATTTCCAAAGAGTTCTGGGTCTATATCTCCTTGGCCCAATATTGCGTATGATTTTTATTGCATTGTGATCTGAGAAAGATATATTCATTATTTCTGCCTTTCTGCAATTGATTATTAGGTACCTAGTACATGGTCATTTTTTGTACGAGTGCCATATACTGCAGAGCAAAAAAAGGTATATTCCTTTCTATTCCCATTCAGTTTCTTCCACAAGCCTAACATATCTAGGTTTTCTAACAATCTGTTTACCTCCTTAACTTCTTTCTTGTTTATTTTATGATTCATTTTATCTAGATCTGAGAGTGGGAGGTTGAGGTCTCCCACTAATAGAGTTTTGCTATCTAGGTCTTCCTGTAGCTCTTTCAACTTTTCCTCTAA
>NC_133658.1:441628221-441696447 GCF_037893015.1 Macrotis lagotis | reverse complement strand
GAAGCCAGGCATTGTGCTAATGTTTCCTTGCTTTCCCTCAGAATAATATGAATCAAGCACCTTAACAGAATTCAAAACCACGAAATCTAGAAAGAGCAAAGAATAGCTACCAACAAGGTCTGTCTCAGAGGCACTAGGTGATCCAGGGGCAGAGAATAGAGAACCACCTCAGAACAGCCTTGGAAGCTATGGCTTTGTGAGCAGGCAGGAGTGAAGTGCAGTGGGTGGAAGAGCTCCAGCAGGGTGGCTAGTTATCAATCTGGTCAGCTCTGCTGGAAGACCAGGGCCACATACCCTGTATTTTCAGCAAAGTCTCCATGTATCCAGTTGAGCCTCCCCCATCCCTGTGAGAGAAAGGGACTCTTTCCAGAACAAACATAGTAACAACCCCCCCCCCCCCCCCCCCCGCTCAGATGTTGGCAGCAGATCTCTCTCAGTGCTGAGTGAATAATAAGACTAATTAAATAGTCCAAGGGCTCAGCCTACATTGTCCAAGGATAATTCAGACTCCCAAGGCCTAGGGAGTGAGCCACAAATCAAGTTCACAGACTCTCCAGAGAAAGCCTCTAGTACCTCCTACTGTCAGGCCCACTTGGAATTACTAAGTCCAGTGAGCAAAGCCTGTAGGATTTTCAAAATCAAAAGTATGTGAACCCCCCACCCCCCCAACAAAGATCCTAGGAAAATGAAGAATGGCTAGCAGAAAGGGGGGTCCATTGAAAGCTACCTCAAAGGCAAAAGACCCTAATTCAAAGAGAACAAGAAATTCTGAGGAGAATATGAATTGGTCTCCAGCCCAGAAAGACTTTGTAGAAGAGATCAAGAAGGAGTTTAAGAATCAATTGGAAAAATTGGGAAAAGAAACTCAAGGAGGGGCAGCTAGGTGGCACAGTTGATAGAGCACCGGCCCCGGAGTCAGGAGTACCTGAGTTCAAATCTGGCCTCAGACACTTAATAATTACCTAGCTGTGTGGCTTTGGACAAGCCACTTAACCCCATTGACTTGCAAAAAAAAAAACCAAACCTAAAAAAAAAAAAAAAGAAACTCAAGGGAAAATTAACAACTTGCAACAAGAAAACAAATCCATATAAAATACAACTGGGCAAAGACAAAAAGAAAATAATTCTGTCAAAACCTCAATTGGGGGAGCAGCTAGGTGGCACAGTGGATGGAGCACTGGCCTTGGAGTCAGGAGTACCTGAGTTCAAATCCAGCCTCAGACACTTAATAATTACCTAGCTGTGTGGCCTTGGGCAAGCCACTTAACCCCATTGCCTTGCAAAAACTAAAAAAACAAAAAAAACAAAAAAACCTGAATTGGGCAAATGGAAAACTCCTTCAAAAACAGAATTGACCAAAACTCAAAATAAATAAAATCTTTCTTAAACAAAAAAATAGAAATGACCAGCTGGAAAAGGAATTACAAAAGGTAAGTGAAGAAAATTCTTCTCTTTAAAAAAAGAATGGAAGCAATGGAAACTAATAGTCATTAGGTTCCATGAGACAACAAGACTCTGTTAAATGAAACCAAAAAATTAAAAAAAAATAGAAGAAAATGTAAAATATTTCATTGGCAAAAACCACTGACCTTGAGAACAGATCCAGAAGAGACAACTTAAGAATTACTGGGCTTCCTGAAAACATTAAAGAGAAAAAAAGACTCAGTATTATAGGATTTAGTGATGGAAAATTGTCCTTACATCATGGAACCGGAGGGCAAAATAATTATTGAAAGAATACATCAGTGTAGGTAGGTGGCACAGTGGATGGAGCACCCCCCTAGAGTCAAGAGGACCTGAGTTCAAATCCAGCCTCAGACACTTAATAATTGCCTAGCTTTGTGGCCCTAGACAAATCGCTTAAACCCATTGTCTTAAAATAAAAAATTTAAATAAAAAAAGACATACATTGATCCCCTTCTGAAAGAGATCCCTAAATGAAAATATCATATAATATTGTGGCCAAATTCCAGAACTATCAGATAAAATAGAAAATTCTGCAAACAGCTAGAAAGAAACAATTTAGATACCAAGGAGTCACAGTAAGGATTACACAGGACCTGATTGCATCAACATTAAGGGATAGAATATGATATTCCAAAGAGCAAGGAAGCTTGGAATGCAGCCAAGAACTCAATAACTGGCAAAACTGAGCCTTTTCTTCCAGGGGAAAATATGGACATTCAACAAAATAGGAGACTGCCAACTTTTCCTGATGAAAAGACAAGAGCTTAATAGAAAATTTGGACTTCAAACAGGAGACTCAAGAGACACATGAAAAAGAAAAAAAGGGAAAAGAAAAAAATGGCTATCCAATAAGATGAAACTGGTTATATCCCCACCTGGGAAAAAAGATTCTTATAACTCTCAAGAATTGTAACTCTATTAGAGAGAATATGCTTAGCCAGAAGTGATGGACACACATGACTTAGAATGATTTAAAAATAATATCTCCTTAAAAAAGGGGGGCCATAAAGAGAGGGGAGGATGAAGGTGACTGAATAGGATTAATCACATTACTTAAGGATTTATTACAATAGAAGGAAAGAAGGGAGGAAGTGAGAACCTCCTGAATCTTACTCTCATCAGATTTGGCTTAAAGTTAACATACATACACTCAGCTAAGTTAAGAAATTTATCTTACAAGTATTAAAAGGGGAAAGGGGATCCCAGGTATGCAGTGTTGGTTCAATATTAGAAAAAACTGTTAGTTTAATTAACTAAATCAATAACAAATCTATCAGAAATCATGATTAAATCAATAGATACTGAAAAAGCCTATGACAAAATACAATACCTACTCCTACTAAAAACACTGGAGAGTATAGGAATAAATGGATTGTTCCTTAGAATAATAAGTAGTATCTATCTGAAACCATCAATAAGCATTATAGGCAATAGGGATAAGCTAGAGGCATTCCCAATAAGATCAGGGATGAAACAAGGATGCCTGTTATCACCACTACTATTCAAAATTGTGTTAGAAATGTTAGCTTCAGCAATAATAGAAGAAAAAGAAATTGAAGGAATTAGAATTGGGAAGGAAGAAGCAAAATTCTCACTCTTTGCAGATGACATGATCCTAGAGAATCCTAAAAAATCATCTAAAAACTACTAGAAACAATTAGCAAATTTAGCAAAGTCTCAGGATATAAAATAAAACCTGACAAATCCTCAGCATTTCTTTATATTACTAGCAAGATACAGCAGTAAGAGCTAGAAAGAGAAATTCCATTCAAAATAACTTCAGGCAACATAAAATACTTGGTAATCTACCTGTCAAGGCAGACTTAGAAACTCTATGAAAACAGCTATAAAACACTTTTCTCCAAAATAAAATCAGATTTAAAAAAAACTGAGTAAATATCAACTTCTCATGGATAGACTGAGCTAATATAATAAAAATTAAAATTCTACCTAAATTAAACTACTAATTTAGTGCCCTACCAATCAAAATTACAAAAAATTACTTTAATGGGTTAGAAAAAATTGTAAGTAAATTCATACGAAGAAATAAAAAGAATTTCCAGGGATTTAATGAAAAAAAAGGGCAAAAGGTAGCTTAGCCCTACAAGATCTAAAATTTTATTATAAAGCATCAGTCATCAAAACTTTCTGGTATTGGCTAAGAAATAGAGTAATGGATCAACGGAATAGACTAAGTGCAATAACAGGAAATGATTATAGTAATCTGCTGTTTGATAAACCCAAAGAGTTCAGCTTTTGGGACAAATACTCTCTTTTAGATAAAAACTGTTGGGAAAATTGGAAGTTCATATGGCAGAAACTTGGGTTAGACTAACATCTCACACCCAATGCCAAGATAAGATTAAAATGGATATAGGATTTAGACATAAAAGACAATGTTATAAACAAACTAGCAGATCAAGGAGTAGTTTACCTGTCAGATCTATGGAAAGGGAAGCAGTTTATGACTAAGTAGGAGATGGAGAAAATCATTAAAAATAATCTAGATAATGTTGATTACATTAAATTAAAAAAAAAACTTTTGCACAGACAAAACCACTGTAACCAAGATCAAAAGCAATGCAGTAAATTGGGAAACAATTTTTACAACTAGTATTTCTGACAAAGGACTCATTTCTAAAATATATAGAGAACTGAATCAAATTTTTAAAAATAACAAGCCATTCCCCAATTAACAAATGGTCAAAGGATATGCAGAAGCAATTTACAGAGGAGGAAATCAAAGTGATACATAATCATGTGAAAAAATGCTCTAAATCATTAGAGAAAGGAAAATTAAAGGATCTCTGAGGTACCATCTCACACCTTTCAGACTGGCTAATAAGACAAGAAAGCACAATGATCAATTTTCAAAGGGATGTGGGAAATCTGGCAAAATAATATATTGTTGGGGGAGCTGTGAACTCATCTAACCTTTCTGGAGTGCAATTTGGAATTACACCCAAAGGGCAATAAAAATGTGCATACCTTTTGATCCAGCAATGCCACTACTGGGTTTATTCCCTGAAGAGATCATGAAAAAGAGTAAGAACATCAGTTGAACAAAATTATTCATAGTAGTTTCTGTTTGTGGTGGCAAAGAATTGGAAATTGAGTAAATGTCCATCAATTGGAGAATGGCTGAACAAATTGTTCTATTAGAAACAAGGAGGGATGGGAATTCAGAGAAGCCTGGAGGGATTTACATGAACTGATGCTGAGTGAGGTGAGCAGAACCAGAAGAACATTGTACATCATAACAGCAACTTAGGGTTCATGATCAATGTTAATGGGCTTGCTCATTCCATCAGCTCAACAATCTGGGACAATTTGGGTGTATCTGCAACAGAGAATACCTTCTTTATCTGCAGAAAGAATTGTGGAGTTTGATCACAGATCAAAGACTATTACCTTCAGTTTTAAAAAAAAAACCATCATCTTATTAAGTAATTTTGTTATCTCTTATATTTTGTTTTATTTTTTTCCTTAAGGATATGATCTCTTTCTCAACACATTCAATTTAGATCAATGTATATCATGGAAACAATGTAAAAACTAACAGACTGCCTTCTGTCAGGGTAGGGGAAGGAAAGCAAGATCAGGGGGAAAATTGTAAAATTCAAAAGTAAATAAATAAAATTTAAAAATAGGAAAAGGGGGAAGGGGAGGAAAAGAGGAACAAATGGAAGGAAGGGAGTGAAGAAGGGGCAAAGGGAAAGGGGAAAGAAAGGCTAGGGAGTTTGGATATAAGGGGTCAAGCACTTTAGGTGGTGATATTCAGAAACAAAATACTGGGGAATATGAATAAAATGAAAAAGGGGAAAATAGAAACAGTGGGAAGATAGCATGGAAGGCAATAAAGAGTTAGTAATTATAACTTTGAATGTGAATGGGATGACCTCTCCCATAAAATGTAAGTGAATAGCAAAGTAGATTAAAAACTAGAATCCTACAATATTCTAATTACAAGACACATAGAATAAAGGTAAAAGGTTGGAGCAAAATATATTTTACTTCAGCTGAAGTGAAAAAACAGGGGTAGTAATCCTTGTCTCAGACAAAGCAGTTGCAAAAATAGATCTCATTAAAAGAGATAAGGAAGGAAACTATATCCTCCTAAAAGGTACCATAGACGATGAAGCAATTTCAATACTAAATATGTATGCACCAAGTGGTATAGCATCCAGATTCTTAGAGGAGAAGTTGAATGAGTTACAGGAAGACATAGACAACAAAATTCTATTGGTGGGAGACCTCAATCTCCCTCTTTCAGATTTAGATATAAATCTAAACATAAAGCAAACAAGAAGGAAGTTAAGGAGGTAAATAGAATGTTAGAAAACCTAGACTTGATAGATCTTTGGAGTAAATTGAATGGGGATAGAAAGGAATATACTTTTGTTTTCTGCAGTGCATGGTACTTATACAAAAATTGACTATGTACCAGGGCATAAAAACATTATAATAAAATTCAGAAAGGCAGAAATAGTGAATGCATCTTTCTCAGATCATAATGCAATAAAGATTAAATGTAAAGGGGTGGCTAGGTGGCATAGTGGATAAAGCACCGGCCTTGGAGTCAGGAGTACCTGGGTTCAAATCCTGTCTCAGATACTTAATAATTACCTAGCCATGTGGCCTTGGGCAAGCCACTTTAACCCCATTTGCCTTGCAAAAAAAACCTAAAAAAAAAAAAGATTAAATGCAATAATGGGCCATGGAGAGATAGACCTAAAACTAATTGGAAACTAAATAATCTCATTTTAAAGAATGAGTGGCTCAAACAACAAATTATAGAAAGAATTAATTATTTCATCCTAGATAATGACATTAGAGAGACAACATACCAAAATTTTTTTGAATCCATTCAGGGCAGTTGTCAGGGGCTATATGTTTACATGAATAAATTAGAGAAAGAGGAAATCGATGAACTAAACATGCAACTAAAAAAATGAGAGAAAGAACAACTCAAAATCTCCCAATTAAATACCAAATTAGAAATTCTAAAAATTAAAGGAGAAATTAATAAAATCAAATGCAAGAAAACTATTGAGCTAATAAATAAAACTAAGAGTTGGTTTTATGAAAAACCCAATAAAATTGATAAGCCTCTGATTAATTTGATTAAAAAAAGAAGTAAACCAAATTGCTAGTATCATAAATGAAAAAGGTAAACTTAATTAAAATTAAAATTGACATGATAATTTGAAATTATTTTGCCCAACTCTTTGCCAATAAATTTGATAATCTAAGTTAAATGGATGTATATTTACAAAATCATGTTGCCAAAGTTAAATGAAGAGGAAATTAAATACCTAAATAACCCTATCTCAGAAAAAGAAATTCAACAACCCGTTATTGTACTCCTTAAGAAAAACTCTTCGGGGTCAGATGAATTCACAAGTGAATTCTATAAAACATTTAAGGAATAATTGGTTCCAATTCTGTATAAACTCTTTGGAAAAATAGGTGAAGAAGAAACTCTTCCTCACTATTTCTATGACACCAATATGGTGCTGATACCTGAACCAGGAAGAGGACTTTTTTCCTTGAAGATTTTTTTCCCCTTGGTGATTTCTTGAAAGATGTTGTCCAGGCTTTTTTTTTTTTGATCCTGGCTTTCGAGTAGTCCAGTAATTCTTTGCTTATCTCTCTTGGATATATTTTTCCAGATAATTTTTTCCATTGAGTTATTTTACATTTTCTTCTATTTTTTTCATTTTTCATTTTTTAAAATTTTGCTTGATGGCTTTTTGATGTCTCATTGAGTCATTCATTAGTCTTCAGTTGCTCAAGTCTATTCCCCAATGAATCATTTTCTTCAGTTAGCTTTTGCATCTCCTTTTCCATTTGGTCAATTCTATTTTTAAAGGAATTGTTATCTTTTTTCCAGTCACGAAATTATATTTTTAAAGCATTTATTTTTTAGTCAATTTTTGTGCATTCCTTTGCAAGATGTTGAATTTCTCTTGAATTTCTTTCTGCAATTTTTCTACTTGATTTTTTTCCTATTTTTAAATTTTATATTATCAAAATAATCTTGTTGTGAGAGTAATCATAAACCCCCCCTCCCTCCCAAAAGGATGAGAAACCTCAAGAATAGTAAGAGAGAAAAAAATGTACTCCAATCTGTGTTCAGATTCCAACACTCTGTCTCTGCATTAGATGCCTTCCTTATCATAAGTCCACCAAAGAAGTTGCTTCAATATTTTTCCTACAGTTGCTATTACTAGCTGTATTCCCCTCCACCCTATTCCTTCCTACTCTCATTTTTTCTATTATGTCTCTCCTTTTACCCTGTCCCTGCTTAGAAGTGTGCTGTATCTGAGTACCCTCTCCCATGATCTTCCCTCTCTTCTATCACCTATTCCCTCCTTCCCTTTTCCCATTCTACCTTATCCCATCCCTTTTGTCTCATTTTTCTCTATGGTAAGATAGATTTCTATACACTATTGAATGTGTATGTTATTTCTTCTCTGAGCCATTTCTGATGAGAATGAAGGCTCACTCATTCCCCTTCACCTTTGTAAAAGGCATTCCACTCCATTGTAAAAGCTTCCTCTTGACTCCTATGTGAAATATCTTAGCACCTTCTTCCTCTCCTTTCCCTTCCTCCCAGTACTTTCCTTTATCACCCATTGACTCCATCTTTTTACAATATTATACCATCATATTCAGCTCCTTCCTGTGTCTTATCTATATATATGCTCCTTCTAACTGCTCTTATGAATGAGAAATTTCATATGAGTTATTAATATTTTCTTTTCATGCAGAAATGCAAACAGTTCAACATTATTAAATTCCTCATAGTTAGTCCTTCTCATCTGCCCCCTCTATGGTTCACTTGAGTCCTGTACTTAGAGATAAAACTTTCTATTTAGTTCTGGTTGTTTCATAGGAAAGCTTGTAAGTCCCCTGTTTCATTGAAAGTCCATCTTTTTCCCTGAAAGAGGATGTTCAGTTTTGCTGGCTGGTTGATTCTTGGCTGTAAACTAAGATCTTTTGCCTTCTGGAATACCATATTCCAATCCCTATGAGCCCTCAATGTAGATGCTGCCAGATCCTGTGCAATCCTGACTATAGCACAACAGTAGTTGAATTACTTGTTTCTGGCAGCTTTTAGTATTTTCTCTTTGACTTGGGAGTTCTGGATTTTGGCTATAATATTCCTGGAAGTTTTTCTTTTGGGATCTCTTTCAGGAAGTAACTGGGGAATTCCCTCAATTTCTATGTTTTACCCTCTGCTTCTAGGATTTCTGGGCAATTTTGCTGCATTATTTCTTGGAAAATGAAGTCTAGGTTCTTTTTCAGGTCATGATTTTCAGGTAGCCCAATCATTTTTATGTTATCACTTCTGAATCTGTTTTCAGGGTCAGTTGTTTTTCTAATGAGATATTTTGCATTTTCTTCTACTTTTTGTTTTTTGGTACAGGTTTGTTTCTTCTTGGGTTCTCACAAAGTCATATGCTTCCTTTAGTTCCATTCTGCATTTGAAGGAGCTGTTTTCTTCAGAGAGATTTTTATCTCCTTTTCCAGCTGGCCAATTCTGCTTTTTAAAGCATTCTTCTCATTTACTTTTTGTGTTGCTTTTTCCATTTGGTCTAAACTGGTTTCCGACAGATTATTTTCTTCAGTATCTTTTTTGCATTTCTTTTACCAAGTTGCTGACTTGGTTTTCATGATTTATCTGCATTGCTATCATTTCTCCTCCCATTTTTCCCTCTACTCCTCTTAATTTCTTTTCAAAGTCTTTTTTGAGCTCATTCATAGCCTGAGCCCATTTTCTATTTCTCTTGGAGTTTTTGGATACAGAAGCTTTGATTTTGTCATCATCTAAGTATATATATTTTGGTCCTCCATGGGACCAAAGTAATTTTTCTATGGTCAGATTCTTCTTTTTCTGTTGTTTGCTCATTTCCTGGGAGAATCCACAGGGATCCTAATTCCTCTAAGGTCTTATCAGAGATTTCAGGCCCTCCCCTTTGTCCTGGAGCTTTGAAGATTACCCATGCTCAGCTATGATAGTGTGGAAACAACCTGGTTCTGAGGGTGAGCAAACAGGTGAGTCCTGTCCCAGCGAGATCAGTGAGACTTCTGCAGTCTCCCCTGACCCCCTTACCATCTATAGATTGAGAGCTCTGGACATGCTGGGTGGCTCTGCCAACTCCTGCTGCAGGTTCTCACCACAGGGCTGCTCTGAGGCTGGAGCTCCACTCTGCACTCACTTTGGTGTCTCCACTTGATTTTTAAAATCCTTTTTAGTCCTTCCAAGAAGTCTTTTTGGCCTGCAAATCAATTCATATTCCCTTCTGGAACTTAATGTTGGTACTTTTTCTGCTGTCCTGTTCTGAGATGCTGTTTTGTTCATCCTTAATTTTTAAAGGAATTTTCTATCCCCATGGTTTTTCTCTGAGTTTTCCTAATCATTTTGGGTTCTGCTGTAAAACTTCTTGTTTTGGGGAGTTCTTATGTATTGAGAACAGTAGAGTCCTGTTCTCTTTGTGGGCCCATGCAAAAATAGATCTTCTGCATTGAGAATGCTAGTGCCTTCCTCACAGTTGGCCTGCTATATCATTGTTCTGCTGAGCTGAAACTCAGGGGTTTAAATTTCTGCTGTGACTGAGAAGCTCCAGCTGGCCCCCTCTGAACCCCAATTATGCTGGTTTCCATTTCTGCCCTGGGCTCTGCTCCCTGCTCATGGTTATGCTCCCCCTAAACCCAAACAGATCTTGCTATGAAAATGCTCCATTCTATTCTTTTGTGGGTTCTGTCACTACAGAATCCATTTAAAGGCTTGATTTATGCTATTTTTGAGGAAAACCCAGGGGAGCTTACGGAAGCTCTTGACTTCTCTCTGCTATCCTAAATTGAATGCATTTTATATGTGATCTATGGGGGTCTATAAAGGAATCTGTAAAAAGCACAGAAAAGGAATGATGAAATTCTTACTAACTGTCTCAAATAATATTTTATTTTTACATAATTGTATGAAGATCTGGCAAGTATAACATATTTGGTAAGGCTTTATTTCCTGTGATTACTAAAGAGAGGATAAAGAGAAATGACTAACCTAGTTTATTTCTTGAAGAGAGTCTAAATTGAACTGATTTTGAAAAAAATATGGAGATTCTTAAAGTTTGGAATTGAGAGTTACTTACAGAGTAAGGTAATGTTTCCAAATATGCAAAGAGAATTTATCTACTATTTATCTACTGAGAGTCTGTGGTGATTCTGGCTGTGAATTATGGCATAGTAAGAATAAAAATGTGCATGTGTTAAAATCCTTTCTAGTCCTTCCAAGAAGTCTTTTTGGCCTGCAGACCAATTCATATTCCCTCCTGGAACTTAATGTTGGTACTTTTTCTGCTGACCTGTTCTGAGATGTTGTTTTGTCCTGATTCTTTGTGACCCCATTTGTGATTATTTTTTTTTGTGACGGTCCTGGAATGGTTTCCAATTTCCTTCTCCAGTTCATTTTATAGACCAGGAAATTGAGGCAGAGTTAAGTGACTTGCCCAGGGTCACATAGCTAGTTAAGTGTCTGAGTTAGTGTCTGATTTGAGTTTAGGTTTTCCTAACTCCAGGCCAAGCACTCTATCCATTTTACTAGCTAGCTGTGTATGTATGTATGTATGTGTATGTGTGTATATTGTGTGTATATACATATATATATATGTATATATATATACTATTTATTTAATTTTAATTAATTGTAAATATTTTCATTTTATTATTATTTAATTATAGAAATTAAGATATTTTATGTAGCAAGATAAGTGCAATTATAGCAAAAAGATTTCTATAGTTTGCCTCAGCTGGGAGCACAAGCAAATTAATAAGAAAGTGATCATAAGTTTATTAATTAAAAATAAATTATTAACTCATATTCAGGAAATCATATCCTTTGATGGGTGGAAAGATCAGGATGATAAAATTAAGTATATAGCAATGAGTCAAGTATTAAACTAAAGGGAGAAATACAAGTGAGTGTGGTAGATCCTTCCCATTATACCATCAAAATCTGGGTATTTTCATATATCATTTGAAAACATCTGCACATCAGAAGGATTTTAAGGGTAAGGCAAAAAAATAAAGAAAGAAAGATACTGAATATCTTCTATCATCATAAAAAGTAGTTTGTACAAATGGTTGCTCTTGAAATCTAGTTAAAATAAAATTATATGCCCTAAAATAGATGCCTAGTTGAAACTATACAGTTCATTCAATAGTACACATTCTTTTGAGGAAATTTAAATAAGAGTCTTGCTTACAATGCACATTATTGATTCAATCATATCCACAAATGAAAATTTCATACTTTTTACTTTGGTTTCTGAGTCTAAGCACCAATACTGTACTGTTTTAACATTTTCTTATAGGGATTATATGCATTTCTAGCAACTTGGGGCATATAGAGAAAAGAGTTGTTTAGCCAGATAATTAAGTATATTTTCTTGTCTGGACCCTACTTAGCACCTCATGTTCCCAATTGGTCTTTCTCTTTAGCCACTGATATTGTTTACCCCTTGAAGCAAGAGATTTCCCTTTATCTGCAAAGAACAGAGCTCAAACACATTTGAAATAACTTCTCCTTTTTCCCTGCTGTATAGGAGGTACTGCTACAAACTTAGCCATTCACAAGCATCCATAGGTACAGATTCATTTGATTGTTCTCTAATTTTTAAGTTAAAAATATGAATAAATAATATCTCTCTTTTCTAAAACCCTGTGCTGGAAATTCCCTAGTTATGAAAATCTATCCATTTACTACTTCTCCTCAAGGATGTAAGTAGAAATCAGTACAGAAATAAATGATCACATAATCTTAGAGAAACTGATTTCCTGTAAAGCAACTGGCAATAAAACAGAAAACAGATTCTAAATGAACAAGGTAGATTAATCTCTCCCAAAAGAGAAGAGAGGATACGAATCCGATCTCAAACACTTAATAATTACCTAGCTGTGTGGCCTTGGGCAAGCCACTTAACCCCATTTGCCTTACCAAAAAAACCCTAAAAAAAATCTTAAAAAAAAAGAGAGGATAGAAGATACATCTTCAGATTCAGAATGGGAGTGTAAAATTCCTGGCATTCTGTTCTTGAACTATAATGGAACTTTGCCTTTTTTTCTGACTGATGTTTAACCCTGTTATTGGAGTCATAGCATTTTCCTCTCTATCCTTGTAGCCTCATGGTTACAATTATTTGAATATTACAAAGGTTGTGGCAGGGTTGAATGGAACCTCTTGCCTTTCCACTCCATTGTGACTTCATTTACCATCTCTAATGCGATTTCTCTGGTGGAAAGGCTAAGGACAGTGGTTCCTCATTTTTTACACTGTCGAAGCTGTGTAGTACCTTCTGACTGTGGCTGTCTTCTCTTTCAAAAGTGAATATGCATGTATATCTCATAATGCAGCTAAGCAGCTGATAGTCATAGGGGTTCCGAATCTTTCACATTTACAAGATTACCTCTGAGACTGCAAATATAGGTTTCAGGACCTATATTCAAGAAAGATACCTTGAAAAGAAATTATCACTTTAAGGTCCAGTCTTAAATTCACCTAGGGCAGCACATGAGCTTGCTCTTAAGTATGAATAGTTCACCATTTTTGCTAAGGTAAGGAATATCTGCTTCCCCTAAAAAAGACAGCCAGGCCGACAGAGGCAGAGAGACAGAGAGAACCAATATAATTTATTTGCCACACATTCTGCAGAAAGGAAGGGAGAGGGCAAGAATGCAGTCTATCTCTCCTTTTAAGTATCTATAGTGTGGTATAGCTCCATTGGGAAGCAGGCTAGGTCTCAGGAACTTTCACCTCATGAACTTTCATCTAACAATGTCAGGATCAGATGACTGTCTAGTTGAAGATTGAAAGACCCCTTCTGTTTCTAGATAAAGACCTAGTGGTGCTGACCAGATGTGATCCTGTAGACTGTGACTTTGGGTGAGGAGGAATGAACACAGACCTGGTGAGTGTAGTACCACAGGAATAATAGCATTATCAGGATAGCATGACTGGGAGCCTTAACTGTGGTTTAAGGAAGGAAAGGAGTGCCTGAGATTGGCACCCCCCCAGATATATTTCAGAAAATAATAGTAAGAGGACCTGAGGCCTAGGGCAATATTACCCACAAGTTGGGACTAAAACCTGATTACAATAATCAGCTGCTAAAAATAAAACAGAACAAAATAAAAATAAAAGCAAGTAAGCAAAGGTAAAAGAATCTGACCATAGATAGTCACTACTTATAAAAGATGATTTGGGTTCATATTTGAGGAAGATAGTAAGATTTAAAAAAAAAGTCACTTCTTCTCTAAAAAATAATGTTAATAGTCACAAGCCCAAAAAAGAAATTTTGGAAAAACTTAAAAAGGGCCCCCTCAAATCTAATAAGAGATATCAAGGAAAAATTAGGAAAAAATTAAAAGCAATCCAAGAAATTATGAAAAGAAAATTAACCAATTAGAAAAGAAGTCCAAATCTTAAGGAAGAAAATAATTTCTTGAAAACTAGAATTGGGCAAAGGTAATAAAATGACTACAGGACACCAAGAAATAATAAAACTAGAAAAATAGAAGATAATCTGAAATATTTCATTAGAAAACAATTGATCTGGAGAATAGAGAAGAAACCACAATAAGAATTGTTGGGCTACCTGAAAGTTATGCTAAAAAACAAATCTTGATATAATATTCTAGAAATTATTAGGGAAAATTGCCCTAAAGTTCTAGAAAAAGAGGGCAAAGAATCCATTGGTCACCATCTGAAGGGTTTACCAGGAGGAAAACTTACATGGATATTATAGCCAAGTTTCAAAACTCCCAGGTTAAAGAGGAACTACTACAAGCAACAATAATAAAACAATATGAAGATTGTGGAGATTCAATGAAGATTTCCACAAGACCTTCTACATTAAAAGACCATAATTCTTGAAAGAAATGGTATACCGAAGAACAAAAGAATTGAATTGCAACCAAGAATAACTTATTCAGCAAAGCACAATATGATTCTAAATGAAAAAAAAGAGGAACATTTAAAGAACTGGAAAGACTCATATTTGTGAGAAAAAGACCAGAAGTCAATTAAGATCAAAGTGTATACTTTTTATATGTGAAAATGTTATTAGTAATCTTAAGACTGTTATCCTAAGGGTAGTTTGAAAAAAATATTGAGGCTGAGCTGTAGATGATGAGGTGCTTCTAGAAAACAAAACAGTATGAAAAGGTAAAAGGGAGCTATTATCTCATGTAACTGGGGTGTGAAAGGAAAAATAAAGGAAGCAAGTAAAGTTGGAGGACCAGTACTCCATCTAAAAAGATCCTCTAAACCTATAAAGAAAAAAGAGGACTAGGGGACAGAATTTGGGGTGTGTTCATTAAAATTCAGGAGGGTGTGAGGAGAGGATAAGGAAAAACACTTAGAGGAGAGGGTAGAACAACAGGCTCAAGGATAAGGAGAGAGAATAAGGAAAAGAGAGGTAAAAGACAAAAATGAATAAAAATAGGATGAGGGAAATTCAGAAATAATAATTATAGCTTTGAACATGAATGGAATGAACTCACCCCTAAAACAAAAATGGATGGAAGAATGCATTAAAAATGAGAATCCAAAAATACTTTTAAAGTTAAATTAAATTTTTTCCCAATTACATGCAAAAAAAGTTTTCAACATTCACCCTTTTGAAAATTTTTGAATTCCATACTTTTCCACTACCTTCCCTTCCCCCTCATGGAAGCAAAAATCTGATATAGATTATAAATGTATAATCATGTTTAAAAGATTTCCATATTAGTCATATTGTGAAAGATAAATTAGAACTAAAGGGGGAAAAAGTATGAGAAAGAAAGAAAAGCATAAAGTGAACACATTATTTTCCATAATAGAACTGTGCTTGATCATTGAATTGCTGAGAAGAGCTGTGTCCATCATAGTTGATCATTTCACAGTGTTGCTATTAACGTATATAGTGTTCTCTTAGCTCTGCTCATTTCACTCAACAGCAGTTCATGCAGTCTATCCAGATGTTTCTAAAGTCTAGCCATTCATGATTTCTTTTTTTAAAAATTTTTTTATTTTTATTAAAGATATTATTTGAGCTTTACAATTTTCCCCCAATTTTGCTTCCCTCCCCCCACCCCCACCCTACAGATAGCACTCCATCAGTCTTTACTTTGTTTCCATGTTGTACCTTGATCCAAATTGGGTGTGATGAGAGAGAAATCATATCCTTAAACAGAACAGAATTCTCAGAGGTAACAAGATCAGGCAATAAGATATCTGGTTTTTTTCCCAAATTAAAGGGAATAGTACTTGTACTTTGTTCAAACTCCTCCACAGCTCCTTATCTGGACACAGATGGTACTCTCCTTTGCAGACAGCCCAAACTTGTTCCCAATTGTTGCACTGATGGAATGAGCAAGTCCTTCAAGGTTGAACATCACTCCCATGTTGCTGTTAGGGTGTACAGTGTTTTTCTGGTTCTGCTCATCTCACTCAGCATCAGTTCATGCAAATCCCTCCAGGTTTCCCTGAAATCCCGTCCCTCCTGGTTTCTAATAGAACAATAGTGTTCCATGACATACATATACCACAGTTTGCTCAGCCATTCCCCATTTGAAGGACATTTACTGGATTTCCAATTCTTTGCCACCACAAACAGGGCTGCTATAAATATTTTTGTACAAGTAATGTTTTTACCCTTTTTCCTCATCTCTTCAGGGTATAGACCCAGTAGTGGTATTGCTGGGTCAAAGGGTATGCACATTTTTGTTGCCCTTTGGGCATAGTTCCAAATAGTTCTCCAGAAGGGTTGGATGAGTTCACAGCTCCACCAACAGTGTAATATTGTCCCAGATTTCCCACATCCCTTCCAATAATGATCATTATCCTTCCTGGTCATACTGGCCAATCTGAGTGGTGTGAGGTGGTACCTCAGTGAAGCTTTAATTTGCATTTCTCTAATAATTAATGATTTAGAGTATTTTTTCATATGGCTATGGATTACTTTGATCTCCTCATCTGTAAATTGCCTTTGCATATCCTTTGACCATTTGTAATTGGGGAATGGCTTTTTTTTAAAAATATGACTCAGTTCTCTGTATATTTTAGAAATGAGTCCTTTGTCAGAATCATTAGTTGTAAAGATTGTTTCCCAATTTACTACTTTTCTTTTGATCTTGATTACATTGGTTTTATCTGTGCAAAAGCTTTTTAATTTAATGTAATTGAAATCATCTAACTGGTTTTTAGTGATGTTCTCCAACTCTTCCTTAGTCATAAACTGTTCCCCTTTCCATAGATCTGACAGGTAGACTAGTCCTTGATCTTCTAATTTGCTTATAGTATTTTTTTTTATGTCTATGTCCTGTAACCATTTGGATCTTATCTTGGTAAAGGGTGTGAGGTGTTGGTCTAATCTAAGTTTCTTCCATACTGACTTCCAATTATCCCAGCAGTTTTTATCAAAGAGGGAGTTTTTATCCCTGTGGCCTGACTCTTTGGGTTTATCAAACAGCAGATTACTATAATCCTCTCCTGCTTTTACACCTAGTCTATTCCACTGGTCCACCACTCTATTTCTTAGCCAATACCAAACAGTTTTGATGACTGATGCTTTATAATATAATTTTAGATCGGGTAGTGCTAAGCCACCTTCATTTGCATTTGTTTTCATTAAGCTCCTGGAAATTCTTGAGTTTTTATTTCTCCATATGAATTTACTTACAATTTTTTCTAACTCATTAAAGTAATTTTTTGGAATTTTGATTGGTAGGGCACTAAACAGATAGTTTAGTTTTGGTAGAATTGTCATTTTTATTATATTAGCTCTCCCTATCCATGAGCAGTTGATATTTGCCCAGTTATTTAAATCTGATTTAATTTGTGTGAGAAGTGTTTTATAATTGTTTTCAAAAAGATTCTGAGTCTGTCTTGGCAAATAGACTCCCAAATATTTTACACTGTCTGAGGTTACTTTTAATGGGATTTCTCTTTTTAGCTCTTCCTTGCTAGACATATATAGAAAATTTGAGGATTTATGAGGGTTTATTTTATAACCTGCAACTTTGCTAAAATTGCTAATTGTTTCCAGTAGTTTTTTCGATGATTTCTTGGGATTCTCTAGGTAGACCATCATATTATCTGCAAAGAGTGAGAGTTTTGTCTCTTCCTTCACAATTCTAATTCCTTCAATTTCTTTTTCTTCTCTAATTGCTGATATTAACATTTCTAATACAATATTGAATAGTAGTGGTGATAATGGGCACCCTTATTTGACCCCTGATCTTATTGAGAATGCCTCTAGCCTCTCCCCATTGAATATAATGCTTGTTGATGGTTTCAGATAGATACTGCTAATTATTTTTAGGAACAGTATATTTATTCCTACACTTTCTAGTGTTTTTAGTAGGAATGGATACTGTATTTTGTCAAAAAATTTTTCAGCATCTATTGATATGATCATATGATTTCTGATAGGTTTGTTGTTGATATGATTGAGTATACTAACAGTTTTCCTAATATTGGACCATCCCTGCATTCCTGGAATAAATCCTACTTGATCATAATGTATTATCCTAGTGATGACTTGTTGTAGTCGTTTTGCTAAGATTTTATTTAGGATTTTTGCATCTATATTCATCAGGGAGATAGGTCTATAATTTTCTTTCTCTGTTTTAACTCTTCCTGGTTTAGGTAACAGTACCATATTGGTTTCATAGAAAGAGTTCATTCATGATTTCTTATAGAATAATAATACTCCATAATATTCATATACCACAACTTATTCATCCATTTCCCCAATTGATGGGCATCACCTCAATTTCCAATTCTGTGGAGTGCAAAAAAGAGTTGCTTTAAATATTTTTGTATATGTAAGTCTTTTACCGCTTTTTATTATCTCTTTGGTATACAGAACTAGTAGATGGATTGAAAGGCATACACAGTTATAAAGCCCTTAGGGTATACTTTGAAACTGCTCTACAGAATGGCTGTATTAGTTCATAACTCCAGCAACAATGCATATTTTCCAACATTGATAATTATCTTTTGGTCATTTAGTCAATATGAAAGGTGTGAGGTGGTACCTTGGATTTATTTTAATTTGTACTTCTCTGATCAATAATAATTTATTTCATATCATAGATAGGGAAAGATCAGGAGACTTTAGAACTGTGCTTGTCTTTTCTCTACCATCTTGGTTGGAACTTCTGATCAACAACAATTTGGAACATTTTTATATGGTCATATATAGTTTTAATTTATTCATCTTAAGACTTCTTGTTCATATATTTTGACCCTTTATCAACTGGAGAATTACTTATAAACCCATTTCAACCTTATCTTGGTATAGAGTATGAGATGTTGGCCTATGCAGATTATTTGATGATATGAAAATCACCAAAACTCAATTAAAAATTTAATTGAAACAATTTACAATAATTTTACCAAAGTAGCAAGATAATAAGTAAAAAATCCATATATTTCCTCAGCACTAAATATATCAAAATCAAACCCTGAAAAGAGAGATAGTAAGAGCTGCCCCTTTTAAAATAACTCTAGACAGAATAAAATACCTGGCAGTACATTTGCCAAAACAAACATAGAAATTATATAAAAATTATTTTAAAATTCCACAAAGAAAATCATATTTTAATAATTTAAATATTTAGAGAAATATTAATTGCTCATAAGTATGAAGGGTCAAGAAAAATGACAATTTCGCCATCCCAATTAAATTACCAAAAATTATTTTGCTTATTAGAAAAAACAATAACAAAACTCATTTAGAAGAACAAAAATTCAAGAATATCAAAGGAACTAATGGGGAAAAATGTAAAGAAAGGAGGTTTAAGCACTACCAGATTTTAAACTCTATTATAAAATAATGATTCTCAAAACTATCTGGTATTGGGTAAGAAATAGAATTAGAATAAAAATTGCTCAATTTACAGCATACCACAATTTACATATATCAAGAGTTAACTTTAAAAAATTGCCATTTATGTACACTTTAAAAACTTGGTATAGTTCATAGAACCTTTGTCATATGACCTTGGCACAATTGAGTCACTCCATGATGAAGCAGATAAACATGTTTGTTTGCCTGTATACTGTGGTTTTTACTCTTGGCACAGAGTCAATACAAACAGTGAACAGCACATAAAAACATTCACTGAATTGGTCTATCTGATCCTCTTATAGACCCCAGAAAGTTCTGGACACTATATTCCACATACAAGAGTTCTAAAGAAGATGCAAATTGATTTTGTTTAGTTGCCAACCATCATTTCTCCTACTATGCTCTAGTAGGAGCTCTAGTAGGAACTCCTTAAGGCCTATGCTATTCTATTACAGACAAAGATTATCATAGTTAACCCACAATATGGAAGTATAGGCAAGGGTAGGTGAGGTTTAGAGACAAACTCATTGAATGTTGTCTCCTTTGATTCCTCTCTTCCCCTATTTCTCTGACCTTAATACCTTAACTTCCCTTTGCAGTTGTAGGGCCTTATGACAACTCCCTTCTGACCTTCTAAGTTCTTAAATTCTTTTCCATAGTAAGCTTCTCCTTTTCCACATTAAGTCATTTCTTTTTGCACCATTTTTTCTTTCACTCCCAATTTCCCACAACAATGTGTAAGGTTATTTGCACAGTTCTAAGGAGTTTCCATAATAGTGAAATAACAAATTTATTGAAGTATTGAAATATCTGGAAGAAGAGAAAGATCAAAGAAGAAATAGCACCATTAATCAGAGTAAAAAAATGATAATACACATCAAAGGGAATGAATTAATTTTGTTTCTCATTTTTAAAAAATATTAAGATATAATTTTTATTAGTGCATATCATTAAATTTCTCCAGTATAACCTCCCTTCCCTGCTCCCAGAAAAGCATGCAATTTAACAATTATATTGTAAAAAAAAAGAATACGAAGAAAAAGATCACTAAAATATTGAAAAAGTCTGAAAATAATGTGTGGTATACCATTCCTGTGAACTTCCTACCATTGAAAAGGGTGAGAGTGTTTTATCCTATGCCTCCTTTTTGTTCCAGTTTAAATATTTTTATTTATTTGTTTTTCCAAAAAACATACAATGGTAGCTTTCACTAATTACTTTTTTTTACAAAGTTTTGAGTTTTACATTTTCCCCCCTCCCTTCCTTCCCTCTTCCCTCCTCTTGACAGAAAGCAATTTAATACAGACTATACAAGCTAAACACAGCTCCATGTTAATCATCTTATGAAAGAAGAATCAAATCCATGGAAGAAAAAAATTAAAGAGGAAAAAGTGACATAAAAAGACAACTTAAAAATTGGAGATAGCTTTAGTCTTCATTTAAACATCACAGTCCAGGACATGGCTAGGTGGCACAGTGGATAAAGCACCTGCCCTGGAGTCAGGAGTACCTGGGTTCAAATCTGGTCTCAGTCACTTAATAATTATCTAGTTGTGTGGCCTTGGGCTAGCCACCAAAAAAGAACAACCTAAAAAAATAAATACCACAGTTCCCTCTCTAGATATGTTTGATGTTTTCCATCAAAAGTCTTTTAGAATTGTTTTTGATTATTATACTTCTGAAATGAGCAAGTCCATCATAGTTGCTCATCATCCAGTGTTGTTGTTAGTGTATATAATGTTCTTCTGGGTCTTTTCATTTTACTCAACATCAGTTTATGTCTTCCCCAGCTTTTCTGAAGTCCCATCTCCTGATTTCTTATAGAACAATAGTATTTCATCACATTCACATACCACAATTTTTTTAGTAATTCTTCAATTGATGGGCATCCCCTCAATTTCCAATATTTGCCACCACAAGAAGAGCTGCTATGAAAGTTTTCGTATGTGTGGAGTTTTCTTTTACCCTGTTTTGTGATCTCTTTGAGATAAAGACCCAGTGGTATTGCTCAATCAAAGGGTATGCACAATTTTACTGCCCTTTGAGCATAAATTCAAATTGCTTTTCAGAAAGGTTGGAACAGTTCGCAATTCCACCAACAATACATTAGTGTCTCAGTTTTCCCACATCCCCTCCAACACTGGTCATTTTCCTTTTTAGTCATTTCAACTAATCTGATAGGTGTGAGATGGTACCTTAGAGTTGTTTTTTTCTCATTTATTTATTCTGAATTTGTACAAATAATGTTTTTTATACATTACTAAAATATTCTTGTTTAAGAGTAAACATAATACCTCTCCCCCCCCCCAAAAATAGACCCACAAGAGCGATAAAGGGGAGAGGAAAAAAATTAAAAATAAAAATAATAATAGTAGGTATGGCCAGGTGGCACAGTGGACAGAACACTGGCCCTGGAGCCAGGAGCACCTGAGCCTAAATCCAGCCCCAGATACCCAACAATCACCCAGCTTTGTGACCCCGTGCAAGCAACCCCAGCCCCACTGCCCTGCAACCCCCCCAAAAAAGACCCCAAATAAAATAAAATAGTAATAAAATTGTAGGGGCGGCCGGGTGGCACACAGAGCACCAGCCCCTGAGCCAGGAGCACCCGGGTCCAAATCCAGCCTCAGACACCCAACAATCACTCAGCTGTGCGGCCCCAGGCAGGCCACCTAGCTCCATTTGCCCTGCAACCCCCTCCAAAAAATAATAAGCATAAAAAATGTGCTTCAGTCTGTGTTCCAAGACCACCAACTCTGTCACTGGTGGATCATATTCTTTATGATAAATCCATTATAAAAATTACTCCCATATTTTTCCACCATTGCCATTGCTGATTGCAACTCCCTCCATTTGTGCTTCTCCACTACCACGTACTATATTTTCTCCCTCCTTTCACTCTGTCTCTGCTGTAGGGTAGTTGAGTGGCTCAGCAGACAGATCCCTGGCCCTGGGGCCAAGAAGCCCTGAGCCCACATACCACCCCTTAGGCTCAGCATCCACCTGGCCCTATGGTCCTGGACAGGCTGTCCAATCCCAGCCCCTTGCAAGAAGTAAAAAAGAAAATGTATTATATCTGACCACTCTCCTCCCATGGTCCATTCTCTCCTCCATCACTCACATCACTCCCTTCCCGCCATCCCCCTTCTCTCCTTCTTACTACAGATGTCTATAACCTATTTTGAATATATATGCTGTTTCCTCTCCTAGCCAGCTCTGATGAGAGTGAAGATTCCCTCATTCCCCCTTGCCTTCCTCCCTTCCATATCATTGCAATAGCTCATTGTAATCAAGAAAAATCTCATTATATGAAATATCTTAGCTTGTTCCACCTCTCCTTTTTCTTTCTCCCATTACATTTCCCTTTTATCTATTGACTCCATTTTTACACCACATTATATCTTCAAATTCAGCTTTCTCCTGTGCTTCATCTATAAAAACTCCTTCTACCTACTTTATTAACTGAGAAGGTTCATATGAGTTTTATCAGCATCATTTTTCTATAAAGGATTACATGTAGTTCATCATCATTGAGTCCCTCATATTTTCCCCTTTTCCTCCAATCTCCATGCTTCACCTGAGTCCTGTATTTGAAGATCAAACCTTCTGTTTAGCTCTGGTCATTCCAACAGGAACATTTGAAATTCCCTTGGTTCATTGAAAGCCCTTTTTTTTTGCTGGAAGAGGACATTCAGCCTTGCTGGGTAGTTTATTCTCAATTGCATTCTGAGCTCATTTGCCTTCCGGTATATTCTATTCCAAGCCCTATGAGCTTTTAATGTAGTTGCTGCTGAATCCTGTGTGATCATGACTACAGCTCCACGATATTTGAATTGTGTCCTTCCGGCTGCTTGTAATATTTTCTCTTTGACTTGGGAGTTCTGGAACTTGGCTGTAATATTCCTGGGGACTGTTTATTTTGGATCACTTTCTCAGGGAGATAGGTGGATTCTTTCCATTTCTGTATTGCCCTCTGCTTCTAGGATATCAGGGCAATTTTCCTGTAGTAATTCTTTGAAAATGATGTCAAAGCTCTATTCCTGATCATGACTTTCAGATATTCCAATAATTTTAAAATTATCTTTCTAAGTCTGTTTTCCATATCAGTTGTTTTTTCAATGAGATCTTTCAGATTTTCTTCCAATTTTTCATTCTTTTGGTTTTGAAGTATTGTTACCTCATTTCTCATAAAATCAGCACCCTCCTTCAGTTCCATTTTTCTGTCTGAAGGATTTGCTTTCCTCAGAGAGCTTTCTTATCTCTTTTTTTCCATCTGGCCAATTCTGCTTTTTAAAGCATTCTTCTCCTCAATAACTTTTTTGAACTATTTTATCCATTTGACCTATGCTGGTTTTTAACATTTTTTTCTTCAGCATTTTTTTGGATCTCCTGGACTATGCTGCTGAAATCTTTTTCATGTTTTTCCTGCATCTCTCTCATTTCTTTTCCCAATTTTTCTTCTATCTCCCTTTCTTGATTTTCAAAGTCTTTTTTGAGCTCTGTGATAGCTTGAGCCCAATTTCTGTTTTTCTTGGAGTCTTTAGATGCAGGAGCTTGTACTTCATCTTCAGATTGAGTGTTTTGATCCTTCTTGGGATCACAGGCAAAGTATTTCTCAATGGTGTTCCTCTTTTTTCTCTGCTTACTGATTTCTCCAGCCTGTGCCTGGTTTTGGGGTGCTTCCTAAGCTTTTGAGTATTATTGGGATACCCCCCCCCAATGAATCTCTGTGTGTGAGGCTCTGTCTTCCCTCCTAGTCTGTGAATGACCACAAGCGTACCCCTCTGCCACGGGGCTGAGGTAGGGATGGGGCGCCCTGCTGTTCTCTAGGGGGCCTAGACTGTGATTAGGATCTGAATGTGGTCAGAACCCCAGAGTCTTGTTTCAGGGATAGAGGACAGAGCTTAGCAGTCTCTCTCCACTCCCCTCCCTAGGCTGAGCACTCAAGGCTCAGTTGCCTGGGGGTTCTTGCTTACCAGCTCTGCCTGCTTCCAGTTCCTGGATCTGGGCTGCTCGCTGTGTGCCCTTAGGGCTGTGCTTCACATGTTCTCATTGGCAGATGTACCCCCGCTGATCCCCCAAGTTGTGCTTGGTGCTCCCTGGGGTGTAGATCAGGAGACTTTCCACTCTTTTCCAGGTTGCCTTGGGTTGGAGAACTGCCTCACTGCATCCCTCTGTGGATTCTGTCTCTCAAAAATATAGTTAGAGTCCTTATTTTATAAGTTTTGAGAGAGAGCACCTAAGAGACCATCTTCTCCTGTCGCCATCTTGGCTCTGCCCCCTAGAGTTGTTTTAATTTGCATTTCTCTAATCAATAATAATTTAGAGCAGTTTTTTATATTGACTATAGATAGCTTTAATTTCTGCATCTGGGGAAATGACTTGTTTTCTTATAAATTTGACTCAGTTCTTTATATATTTTTAGAAATGAGCCCTTTGTCAGAAACTCTAGTTGTAAAATTTGTTTCCCATCCTACTGCATTCTTTTTAATCTTGGCTGTTTTTATGCAAAATCTTTTCAATTTAACAAAATCAAATTTATCCATTTGGTCTTTTTTAATGTTTTCTTATCTTTTCTTTGGTCATAAACTGCTCCCTTTTCCAGAGATCTGACAGATGAATTATTTCTTGCTCTCCTAATTGGCTTATGGTAAGACCTTTTATGTTTAAATCCTGTACACATTCAATATTGTTTTGATATAGGGTGTGAGATGTGGTGCTATGCCTCATTTCTGCCATGCTATCTTCCAGCGGGAGTTCTTATCTCAGAAGCTGGAATCTTGGGGTTTATGAAACAATAGATTTCTACAGTCATTTACTACTGTTTTTTTTGCACCTAGTCTACTTCACTGATCTACCATTCCATTTCTTTTGTTGTTGCTGTTTTTGTTTTTGTAAGGCAAATAGGATCAACTGACTTGCCTAAGGTCACTTAGCTAGGCATTTAAGTGTCTGAGGTCAGATCTGAACTCAGGTCCTCCTGATTCCCAGGCCAGTGTTCTATCCACTGAGCCACCTAGCTGTCCTCTATCACTGCATTTTTTAGCCAGTAAGAAACAGTTTTGATGACTGATGCTTTATAATATAATTTTAAATCTGGTATGACTAGTTCTCCTTCCCTTGAATTTTTTCCATTAATTGTTTTGATTTTCTTGACCTTTTGTTCCTCCATATGAATTTAGTTACTATTTTTTCTAGCTAAATAAAGCAATTTTTTTGAAAGTTTGATTGGTATGGCACTGAATAAGTAATTTACATTAGGTAGAATTGTCATTTTTATTACATTGGCTTGGCCAATCCATGAGCAATTGACATTTGTCCAGTGATTTGATTTGTTAATAGTGTTTTATAATTGATTTTGTATAGCTTTTGATTTTGTGCTGGCAGGTAGACTTTCAAGAATTTTATGTTGTCTAACATTACTTTGAATGGAATTTCTCTTTCTTTTTCTTACTGTCTTTCTAGTAATATATAGAAATGCTGATGATTTTTGTGAGCTTATTTTATATCCTGCAACTTGGCTAATTGTTTCCAGTAGTTTATTAGATGATTTTTGTAGGTTTCTCTAATTATACCATCATATCATCTGCAAAGAGTGAGAGTTTTGTTTCTTCCTTCATACTTGTAATTTCTTCAATTTATTTTTCTTCTCTCATTGCTAAAGCTAACATTTCTAATACAATATTGAATAATAGTGGTGGATAATGGGCCTCCTTGGTTCACCCTGATCATATTGGGAATACTTCTAATTTGTCTCCATTATGTATAATGCTTGCTGATGGTTTTAGATAGATATTACTTATTGTTTTAAGGAATACTCTATTTATTCTTATGCTTTCTAGTATTTTTAATAGGAATGGGTCCTGCATTTTGTCAAAAACTTTTTCAGCATATATTGAAATAATCATAATTTGTTATTTTTGTTATTGATATTGTCAATTATGCTGATAGTTTTCCTAATAAACGATAAAATACAATCCTGTATTCCTGGTATAAATCCCACATGATCATAGTGTATTATCCTAATGATAACTTGCTTCTATTGCTTTGCCAGTATTTTCCTTAAAATTTTTGCATTCATATTCATTAGGGAAATTGATTTATATTTTTTCTTTGTTTTGGTTCTTCCTGGTTTAGTTATCAGCACAATATTGGTGTCATAGAAGGAATTTGCTAGAACTCCTTTTTCAGCTATTTTTTTTTTAGGTTTTTGCAAGGCAAATGGGGTTAAGTGGCTTGCCCAAGGCCACCCAGCTATGTAATTACTAAGTGTCTGAGTCCAGATTTGAATTCAGGTACTCCTAACTCCAGGGCCGGTGCTCTATCCACTGTGCCACCTAGCTGTCCTCAGCTATTTTTTTCAGATAGTTTATATAGAATTGGAACTAATTGTTCTTTGAATGTTTGGTGGGATTCACTTATGAATCCATCTGACCCTGGAGATTTCTTCTTAGAGAGTTCATTGATTGCTTTTTCAATTTCTTTTTCTGAGATGAGGTTATTTAAGTACTTAATTTACTCTTTTAGCTTGGGCAGTTTATATTTTTGTAAATATTCATCCATTTCACTTAGATTTGCAAATTAATTGGCATACATTTGGGTCAAATAATTGAATTATTACTTTAATTTCCTTCTCATTGGTGGTAAATTCATCTTTTTCATTTTTTGATATTGTAATTTGGTATTCTTTCTTTTTTTTAATCAAACTAACCAAAGGTTTATCTTTTTTTTTTAATAAAACCAACTCCTAGTTTTATTTATTAATTCAATTGCTTGTTTTTACTTTTGTTTTTATTTATTTTTCCTTCGATTTTCAGAATTTCTATGTTGGTACTTAATTTGGTATTTTTAATTTATTCTTTCCATAGCTTTGTTTAGTTGAATGCCCAATTCATTGATCTCTTTATTTTATTCATGTTTGCATTTAAATCTATATTATTTCTCCCAATAACTGCTTTGGTTATATCCCAAAAGTTTTGGTATGTTGCCTCCTTATTTTCATGATTTTTTTTTTTTGCAAGGCAATGCGGTTAAGTGGCTTGCCCAAGGCAGCACAGCTAGGTAATTATTAAGTGTCTGAGGCCAGATTTGAACTCAGGTACTCCTGACTCCAGGGCTGGTGCTCTACCCACCGCACCACCCAGCTGCCCCTATTTTCATAATCTTGAATGAAACTATTAATTATTTCTATGATTTATTGTTTAATCCACTCATTCTTTAAAATTGTTATTTAGTTTCCAATTAATTTTAGGCTTATTTCTACATGGCCATTTACTGCACATAATGTTTTATTGCATCATGATCTGAAAGTAGTTCATTTAATATTTCTGCCTTTCTACAATATTCTATTCACCTCCTTATCTTATGTAATTTTCACAGGTAGAGATTGAGGTCCCCCCATCCCCATAGTTTTTATGTCTATTTCTTCCTATAATTCATTCAACTTCTCTGCTAAGAATTTAGATGCTATACTGCTTGGTACATACATGTTTAGTATTGAAATTCTTCCTTGTCTACAGTAACTTTTAGGAAGATGTAGTTTCTTTTCTTATCCCTTTTATCTGCTCTTTTGCCTTTATTCTGTGTTTATTTCTGCTTTAAATGTGTTTCTTGTGAGCAGTATATCGTGGCATGCTGATTTTTTTTTTTTTGGCATGCTGATTTTTAATCCACTCTGTTATCGACTTCTGTTTTGTGGGAGAGTTTACCCCACTCACATTCACAGTTTTATTTACTAACTTTTTCTTTTTTGCTTTTTTGCTATCTCTCTTCTTTTTGTACTCCCCCCCCACTTCTTCCCATTTTTCCTCACCAATGTTTTACTTATGAATCTTGCCTCCCTTAGTCTGTCTCCCTCCCCCATCCTTCCACTTCTTCCCTCTTTCCCTTGCCCCTTTCTTCCTTCCCTCTCTTCCCCCCTCTTCCTCTCCTAATACTTGAAGGGTAAGATATATTTTTAAACCTAATTGCGTGTATGCATTATTCTTTCTTTAAGTCAAATCCTATGAAGTAAGATTCAAGCAGTTCTCATCCCCTCCCTTCTTTTCCTCTGATGCAATAGATACATTGTGCCTCTTTACATGGTGTAATTTACCCCATTCTACCTTCCCCTTCCTTCAGTTTCATTACAATCCCTCCTTGTTAATGTCTTAATTTTTTTTAATCATCCCATCAAACGTATGTCCATACCTTCAGCCTAAGTATATATTCCCTTTAATATAGTTAAGATTCTCAAGAGTTTTGAGAATTTTCCTTCCAGCTAGGTATGTAACCAGTTTAATCTTATTGATTTATTTTCTTTTACCCTGTTTACCTTTTACTATATCTCTTCAATCTCCTGTTTGAACACCAATTTTTCTGTTCAGCTCTGGTCTTTTCACCAGGAAAGTTAGAAAGTCACATTTTCTCCCAAAAGAGTGTGCTCAGTTTTGCTGGATTTTTGTTTGTAATCCAAGCTTTCTGGAATATCATACTTCAGGCCATTCAATCCTTCAACATTGATGCAGACAGGTCCTATGTAATCCTGACTATGATTCCTTGGTTCTTTCTGACTGCTTGCAGGATTTTCTCCTTAATCTGATAATTCTGAAGTTTGGCTATTTCAGGCTATTATTGGAGGATTCTTTCAATGACTCTTTTGCCTTCTGATTCCAAGATGTCAGAGCAGTTCTTCTTAATGATTTCCTGAAGAATAGAGTCCAGGATCTTTTTGATCATGCCTTTCAGGTAGTCCAGTTCTTAAATTATCTTGCCTGGATCTATTTTGCAGGTCAGTTGTCTTATCAATGAGTATTTTATATACTTTATTTCTTTTTTTTAATTTTATTTAACAGATTCTTGGTTTCTCATGAAATCATTAGGATTTATTAGTTCTATTCTTTTTCTCAGGGAGATATTTTCTTTATTCAACTTTTGCATCTCTTTTTCAATTTGGTCAATTCTGTTTTTAAAAGAGTTGTTATCTTTTTCCAATTGCCCAATTATATTTTTCAAGGATTTGTTTTCTTCTGTCACTTTTTGTTGCAGGATGTTAATTTTCTCTTGCATTTCTTTTCACAGGTTTTCCATTTGATTTTTAAAATCCTTTCTGAGTTCTCTTAGAAATCTTTCTGCAGTGGCAGCTAGGTGGTGTGGTGGATAGAGCACCAGTCCTGGAGTCAGGAGTACCTGAGTTCAAATCTGACCTCAGACACTTAATAATTACCTAGCTGTATGGCCTTGGGCAAGCCACTTAACCCCATTACCTTTCAAAAAACCTAAAAAATTAATCTTTCTGGGTTGGAGACTAATTCATATCCAAAGCTAGGAAGCTCCCAGAACTTTTCCGAAGACAACTTTAATTTTTATTTTTCTTTAATTTATTTACACATTACTAAAATATTCTGGCTTAAGAATAAAACAATACCCCCTCCCCCACAAAAATATAAAACCTCATGAGAAACAAAGTAAAAGAAAGAGAAAAAATGTGTTTCAGTCTGTGTTCTGATATCATTAGTTCTGTCTTGGGTGGATCACTTTCTTTATCAGAAGTCCATCATAGTAGTTACTTCCATATTTTTTTCACAGCTGCTGTTGCTGATTGTAATTCCCTCCATCCATTCTTCCTCACCATTATCTATTACATTTTCTCTCTCTTTTCACTCTATCCCTCTTTGAAACTATGCTGTGGGGCAGCGTAGTGGTGCAGTGGACAGAACATGGGCCCTGGGGCCAAGAGTCCCCAAGCCTACATCCTACTCCAGAGACCCAGCAAATACCCAGCTCTGTGGCTTGGACAGACCACCCAATCCCAGCATCTTTCAAAAAGTAAAAAAAGAAAATGTGTTATATCTGACTATCCTCTCCTATGATCCACCCTCTCCTCTATAACCCTCATTCCTCCTCCCCTTTTTCTTCTAGATGTCTATACCCTATTTAGTGTGTATGCTGTTTCCTCTCTGAGCCATTTCTGATGGGAATAAAGGTTCTCTCATTCCCCCTCACTCCCCCCCCCCTTGATACCATTGCAAAAGCAACATGAAATACCCTTTTTATGAAATATCTTAACCTGTTCTACTTCTCCTTTTTTCTTTCTCCCAGTACATTTCCCTTTCACTCATTAATTTCATTTTTTAAAATATATTATATTTTCAAATTCAGCTCTCTCCTGTGCCTCATTTATAAAAGCTCTTTCTACCTGCTCTTTTAAATGAGAAGGTTCATGTGAGTATTATCAATATCATTTTCCCATGCAGGAATACACGCAGTTCATCATTGAGTCCCTCATAATTTACCCTTCTCATCCACCCTCTATGCTTCATCTGAGTCCAGTATTTGAAGGTAAAGCTTTCTGTTCAGCTCTGGTCATTTGAAAGTTCCCTGTTTCATTGAAAGTCCATCTTTTCCCCTGGAAGAAGATGTTCAGTTTTTCTGGGTAGTTGATTCTCAGTTGCATTCCAAGCTCTTTTGCCTACTGGAATATTATATTCCAATCCCTATGAACCCTTAATGTAGTTCCTGCTAAATCCTGTGTGATCTGGACTGCAACTCTGTGATATTTGAATTGTGTCCTTCTGGCTGCTTGTAATATTTTCTCTTTGACTTGGGAGTTCTGAACTTGGCTATAATATTGCTGGGGGGTTGGTTTTTTTTTTTTTTTTTTGGATCTCTTTCCAGGAGAGATTGGTGGATTCTCTCAATTTTTATTTCATTTTATTTTACCCTCAGGGCAATTTTCCTGAAGAAATTCTTTAAAAATGATCTCAAGGTTCTTTTCTTGTTCATGACTTTTCAGGGAGTCCAGTAATTTTAAAATTATCTTTCCTGGCTCTGTTTTCCAGATCAGTTGTTTTTTCAATGAGATATTTCACATTTTCTTCTAATTTTTCATTCTTTTGGTGTTGAAGTATTGTTTCTTGCCTTCTCATATAGTCATATATCCTTTAGCTCCATTCTACATCTGAAGAATTTGTTTTTCTCAGATAACTTTCTTATCTACTTTTCCATCTGGCCAATTCTGCTTTTCAAAGCATTCTTTTCCTCAATAACTTTTTGAACTGTTTTATCCATTTGACCTAATCTGGTTTTTAGTATGTTATTTTCTTCAGCATTTTTTGGATCTCCTTAACTAAGCTTCTGACTTCTTTTTCATGTTTTTCCTGCATCTCTCTCATTTCTTTTCCCAATTTTTTTTGTATCACCCTTACTTGATTTTCAAAATCCTTTTTGAGCTCTGTCATAGCCTGAGCTCAACTTCTATACTTCTTGGAGTTTTTGGATGTAGAAACTTTCTCATTTTCAGATTGAGTATTTTGGTCTTCCATGGGACCAAAGCAATTGTCTATGGTCAGGAGGTTCTTTTTTTTCCTGTTTACACATTTTCCCAGTCTGTGCTTTGTTTTGGGGTGCTTCTTGAGCTTTTGAGTATTATTGGAACCCCCACCCCAAGTTCCTCAGTGTGTGAGACTCTGACTATTCTCCTGGTCTGTGAATGACCACAAGTGCACCCCTCTGCCCCAGGGCTGTGAGGTGGGTCCCTGCTCTATTGGGGGGGGGGGGCTAGACTGCAACCAGGGTCTGAATGTGGTCAAAGCCCCAGAGTCCTGTTCCAGGGACAGAGGACAGACCTTGGAAGTCTTCTTCCATTCCCTTACCTTCTCTGGGCTGAGCACTCAGAGCCCAGCTGCTGGGAGGCTCCTACTGGGTGGATCCATGGGCCTGCTTCCATTTCCTCAGATCTGGGCTGCACTGAGTGCCTGGACTGTACTGAGTGCCAGGGCCATGCTGAGGGTCTGGGCTTTGCACTTGCTCTGGCAGAGGTCTCTCTGCTGATCTTCCAGGTTGTGTTTGGTGCTCCCTGAGATGCAGGTCAGGAAACTGCTCCTACAGCTGGGAGCCAGGCATCCTGGGGCTGTTCCCGGGTGGCTGAATTTCCTTCACTCTGGTGAGGTGCCACCTCTCCAACCCCATGTAACACAGTTTTCCCACTATTTTCTGGGTCACCTTGAGCTGGAGAATTGCCTCAATGGGTCTTTCTGTAAGGTTTGCTTTCTCGAAAATATATTTAGAGTCGTAATTTTAAGGTTTTTGAAATATTTTGGAGAGAGCACCTAAGAGAGGCTCTTCTCCTGCCACCATCTTGGCTCTACCCCCCCCCCAAAAAAAACAACTTTAAATAAAGCCTCTAATTAAATCCTAAAATGACAGAACTCACAAAAAAACAAACACAGAGTATAACAACTTTTCAGTTCAAGATATCCTGGAGGAACTTTAGGAAAGGTCTTTCTCATGTGCGTAAAAGGGGAGTGCAACACAACATAGGTAGGGGGAATTAAGAAACTAGCAGGAAAGTCTTAGCCACAGTTCAATGGGGCATCAGTGAGGGCCCCGACTCCAGCTTGGAAAGCAAAGGTGAGTCCTGTAATATTAGTGCAATAAGAGTGCCTAGGTTGAGCTACCCTACCACAGGGAGCAAACTTCTAGCACCCGAGAGTGGAAAGCCAGTGACCATTTTTCTGGTCCTTAGCACAAAAGCTTGGAACTGTATCTCTTGTGCCCCAGAAGCAGGGTTCAACTTTCAAAATGAGCACATAAGTCCCCAAAGAGCACTAACCATAGAAAGGTATTATGGTGACAGAGAATCAAGGCACCATCTCAGAAGAGGAAAGCAGAAACAAAATGTCTGCATATGAAGTCTCAAATTAATTGGTCTCAAATTCAAAAAGATCTCTTAGAAGAGCTCAAAAAGGATTTCAAAAACCAAAATGACAGTCAGACAGTAGAACTATGAAAAACTGGAAAAGGTAACACAAAAATTAATTGAGGAAAACAATAGTGTAAAAAAGTAAAATTGATCAAATGGAAAATGAAAATAACTCCTTTAAAAGTAAAGTTGGTCAGTTGGAAAAGGAAACACAAATCTAATTGAAGACAAACACAAATCTAAAAGCCTAAAAATTAGAATTGAAAAGTCAAAACTAATGAATCTATGAGATATCAAGATTTCTTCAAACAAAACCAGAAGAGAGGAAGAATAGAAGGACATCTAAAGTACTTCTTAGAAAAAATGCCCAATCTGGAAAATTGATATGAGAGATAATTTATGAATTATTGGTCTACCCAAAAACCATGATAAAAAAAAAGAACCTGGACAATATCTTTCTGAAAATTTTCAAGAAAAACTGCCATAATATCTTAGAAGAAGAAGATAAAATAATCCTTGTAAGAATCCATTGATCATCTCCAGAAAGAGATCCCTAGATAAAACCTATAAGGAATATGATAGCCAAATTTCAGAATTCTCAGCTAAAGGAGAAAATATTGCAAACAAACAAAAAATAAGCAATTTAAATATCAGGGAGCCACAGTCAGATTTTATCTAGTACTTATCACAGGTTCCAGGACCTGGAATACAATATTCCATAGGACAAAGTAGACTGGATTACAAATAAGAATAATCTACCCTGCAAAATTTAGCATATTCTTTCAGAGGAAAAGATGAATCTTAAAAAAATTAAAAGACTTTCAAACTTAACTGAAAAAAAGACCAGAACTGAACAGAAATTTTAATCTTTAAATATAAGACTCAAAAGATTTTGGGTGTTTTTCCGAGGTTTTAAATTTTTAAAATTTTTACATTTTTTTCTTTATTTACACATTACTAAAATAGTCTTGTAAGAGTAAGCATAATTCCCCCTCCCCCCACAAAAAAAACATAAAAACATCATGAAAAACAAAGTGAAAGAAAGAGAAAAAAAGAGTTATGTACAGCTCTCTCCCTAGGGTGGATTGCATTCTTTATCATGTCTATCAGTCTAGTTGATTCCATATTTTTTTGCACAGTTGCTATTGCTGATTGAATTTTTCTCCATCCATTCCTCCCCATTCCTATTTCTTCTATTTTCTCTCTCCTTTCACTGGTCCTGGAGCCAGTAGGAACCCGATCTCAAATTCCATCCCAGATACCCCAAAATGACACAGCCATGTGATCCCAGGCAGGTCACCCAATCCCACTACCTTGCAAAAGACCCCAATAAAAGTGGGTTGTATTGGACTACTCTATTCCATGATCTACCTTCTCTATCTATACTCCACCTCCCCTCCCCCTGCCCCCTTATTCCCATCTCCTTCCTCTCCTTTACCCCACTAGGTTTAGAGATTTCTATACACTATTAAGTGTATATGTTGTTTCCTCCTTGAGCCGTTTTTGAAGAGAATGAATGCTCACTCCTTTCCCCTCACCTTCCCTACTTCCACTCTATTGTGAAAATTTTTTGACTCTTTTATGTGAAATATCTTAGCCCATTCTACCTCTCCTTTCCCTTTTCTCCCAATACATTCCTTTTTCACCTATTAACTCCATTTGTAAAATTTATTATACATTCATATTCAGTTCTCTCTTGTGCCTTGTCTAAATATGCTTCTCCTACTGCTCTATTAATTGAGATGATATGAGGATGATATGAGTTATCACTATCATCTTCCCATGCAGGAGTACAAGCAGTTTAACAACATTAAATTCCTCATAATGTATCCTTCTTGGCCACCCTCACTATGACTGAGTCTTGTACTAGGAGATCAAATTTTCTTTTCAGCTCTGGTCATTTCAACAGGAAAGTTTGAAATTTCTCGATTTCATTGAATGCCCATCTTTTACTGTGGAAGAGACTATTCCGTTTTGCTGGGTAGTTGATTCTTGGTTGCATTCCAAGCTCTTTTGCCTTTTGGAATATCGTATTCCAAGCCCTATGAGCCCTTATTGTAGATGCTGCTAAATCCTGTGTAATCCTGACTGTAGCACCACAATATTTGAACTGTATCTTTCTGGTTGCTTGTAATATTTTCTCTTTGACTTGGGAGTTCTAGAATTTGACTATAATATTCCTGGCAGTTATTTTTTTATCTCTTTCATGAGGTGATCAATGAATTCCCTCAATTTCTATTTTTCCCTTTGTTTCTAGGATATCAGGACAATTGTCTTGTAGAAATTCTTTAAAAATGTAATCAAGGCTCTTTTTTTTCCTGGTCCTTACTTTCAGGAAGTCCAATAATTCTAAAATTGTCTCTCTCTTGGCTCTGTTTTCCAGGTCAGTTGTTTTTCCAATGAGATATTTCACATTTTCTTCTACTTTTCCTTCTTTTCATATTGTATTATTGTTTCTTGATTCTTCACAAAGTCATCAGCTTCCCTTAGTTTCATTCTACATTTGAAGGAGCTGTTTTCTTCGGAGAACTTTCTTATCACCTTTTCCATTTGGTCAATTCTGCTTTTTAAGGTATTCTTCTCGTCATTAACTTTTTGGACTGCTTTTTCCATTTGCCCTAAATTGGTTTTGACATGTTGTTTTCTTTGGCATATTTTGGTATCTCCTTGACCAAGTTGTTGACTTGGTTTTCAAATATTTTCTACATTGCTCTCATTTCTCTTTCCAATTTTTCCTTTACTTCTTTAACTTGATTTTCAAAATATATTTGAGCTCTTCCATAGCCTGGGTCCAACTCCTATTTTTCTTGGAGGCTTTGGATACAGAAGCTTGGACTTTGTCATCTTCTGAGTGTATGTGTTTTGATGCTCCATGGGACCAAAGCAATTATCTAAGTCAGATTCATTTTATTCTGTTTACCCATTTCCCCAGTCTGTGCTTTGGTTTTGAGGTGGTTCCCAAGCTTTTGAGCACAAGTACTCCCCTCTGCCTTGGAACTGTGGTGAGGATCCCACCTCTTTGTCAATGGGGGGTTCCAGAATATAACCGGGATCTGAATATGGACAAAGCAGTAGAGACCTCGACAGTCTCTCCCCACCCCCTTACCTTCCATGGGCTGAGTGCTCTGGAAGCAGCTGCTCAGTGGCTCCCTGCTGAGTGACTCTGTGGGCCTGTTTCTCTTTGCCCAGATAGTGCCCATGCTGAGGGTCACCTTGCCTGGGATGTGTAGTCACTCTGGTAGTTTTCACCATTGATCTTCCAACTTGTACTTGGTGATCCCTGGGTTGGGAAGTCTGAATACCACTTCTGCTGCCACAAGCTGTGCCCCCCAGGGACCCAGGAGCCCTGCCAAGTTGTTCTTCAGAGAATGAAGCTTGTTCATTCCAGCACGGAGAGACCTTGTCTATACTGTCTCACCTTCTGATCCTGGTGGAACAGAGTCTTCCCATGGATCTTCAAGTTACCTTGAGTTGAAGAATTGTTTCATTTGGTCTTTCTGTGGCTTCTGCTTCTCTAAACCTTAGAGTTCAGTTTTTGGAATATTTTGGAAGAGAGTTTCTGAGAAATCCTGCTCTCATGCTGCCATCTTGGCTCTGCTTCTCTCAAGAAATGTTTAGCTAAAATAAGAAAAAAATGTTAGTCAATAAGACTAAACTGTTTACATTCTTTTGTTGGTAGATTGTAATTTACAACTTGTAACTCTTGAAAGTTCTTCAAAAAATTTGGGGCTCTAAAAGTTAGGATGGGGGCACCTAGGTGGCACAATGGATTAAGTGCCAGTCCTGGAGTCAGGAGTACCTGAGTTCAAATCTGGCCTCAGATTCTTAATAATTACCTAACTGTGTGGCCTTGGGCAAGTCACTTAACTCCATTTGCCTTGCAAAAAAAATACCTAAAAACTGGGATCTTCTTATACAATGGTTGTAGATTTTTTTTACTTACATTTCTCACTTTTTTGAGCTTGTTTTCCATGTGCTCATTGTTTCACAATTGTTACCAGTATATTAGGTTACATTTTACCACGGTATACCCAGGAATGGCTCAGAAAAGATTTTCATATAGTGTTGAATTCAAGTTCAAAGTGATCCACTTTGCAAAAGGGAATGAAAATTGGGCTTCTGAATGTAATTTTGGTCCTCCACCAACGGAGAAAACAATCCAAGACTGGCTATGGGAAGTTAGAAACCCTGTTGAAAATGCCATGGAGGAAGAAGGCCATAAGAGACGAATCAGCAAAATGGCCTGATCTAGAGAGGGAATTGATGAGATGGATTGGAGAGCAAAGGGCCAATGAAATTCCTGTGTCCACAAAGAAGGTTCAGCTTGAGGTGAGAAGAATTGCTGATGAAAAAGAAGTTACTGATTTCAAAGGACACAATTGGTGCTTCAGGTTTATGAAACAGAATGGACTAAACAAGTGTAACCAGCACTAGACTTGCTCAAAAGATGCCTGAAAGCTATGAACAGAAGGCCCTCAAATTTCATGATGAATAAAACTTGAGTTCAACAACTTTATGTAACACAGCTTTTTTTTTTTTCAAATTTTGGGCCCCAAAATTAAGGTGCATCATATACATAGGGAAATATGGCACCTTTCTTATAGGACAATTGAAAGAAACATACTTAGAGGATGTGGGTATATATTAATGATGATGTGTTGATATTTCTCACTAGAGAATTATATCTCTATTAGGAAAACAAAGGAGTATACTCAAAGGATGTAGGTATAAATTGACTACGATGTGATTATACTTACTCTTGAGAACTGTATTTCTATTAGGACACTTTAAAAAAGTATCTTTAGGGAAGATAGGTATAAATTGATTAGAATGTGATTATAATTATAACTCTTGAAAATGTTTTTCTATTAGAACAGTTCAAAGGAAAAGAATGTGGGTATAAGACCTGTCAAACAGGGAATAACCAACATTCCCAATTAGGTTTAGAAATTTATCACACCCTAAAGAGGAGCAGGAAAGGAAAGGGGAAAGAAAGAAGGAGGGGCTAATTGAAGGGAGGGACAGGTAGAAGATGATGAGGGATAAAATGAATGGGGAGAGAGAAAAGTACAATCAGGAGGAAGATAGAATTTAGATTAGGTACAAAAGAAATAGTAGTAAATGACTAAAAATAATCTACTGTTTGATAAACCCATAGACTTGAACTTCTGGGATAATATTATTTGACAAAGAACTTCTGGGAAAATTTTCCAGTACTGTGAAAAACTAGGCATAGACTATTATCTCACATCCCATACCAAGATAAGTTTGAAATGGATACTGGATTTATATTAAAGGTGACACAGTAAGCTAGTTAGGAGAATAATGAATAGTTTATTTATCAGATCTATGGAGAGGGAAGGTGTTCATGACTAAATAAGAGTTAGAGAATATTATAAATTGCAAAATGATTTGTATTAAATTAAAAAGGTTTTGCACAAATAAAACCAATGCAATCAAGATGAGAAGGAAAGCAGAAATCTGGGAAACAATTTTCACAACTGGTGTTTCTGATAAAGAATTCATTTCTAAAATATCTAGAGAAGTGAGTAAAATTAATAAGAATGCAAGTCATTCTCCAACTGACAGATGAACAGGCAGTTTGCAGATGAAGAAATTAAAGTTATCTATAGTCACATGAAAAAATTATCTAATTTTTAGAGAAATGCAAATTAAAAGAACACTGAGATAATAGCTTACACCTCTCAGATTGGTTAAAATCACAATAAAACAATGATCAATTTTGAAGAGAATGTGAAAAATACCAAGACCCTAAGGCACTGATGGTGGGGTTGTGAAGTAATCCAACCGTTCTGAAAAGCAAATTAGAACTATGCCCAAAGGGCAATGAAATTAAATACCCTTTGATTGAATAATACCAATACTAGTCTGTATCCCAAAGATATAATAAAAAAATAATAAAAACCCATATGTACAAAAATATTCATAGCAGCTCTTTTGGTGGTGGCAAAGAATTGGAAATTGAGAGGATGCCTATCAGTTGGGGAATGGCTAAACAAATTGTGGTATATGAATGTGATGGAATACCATTGTTCTTTAAAAAAATCATTGGTAGGCAAGCTTCAGTAAAGTTTGGAATAACTGATGCTGAGGAAAGTGAACAGAATCAGGAGAATATTGTACATATTGCTAACAACATTATGAGATGATCAACAATGATGAAATCAACTCCTCTCAGCAATTCAATGATCAAGGATAGCCTTAAAAGACAATTTTGGTGGAAAATGCCATCCACATTCAGAGAGAAAAGTATGGAGTCTGATTGTAGAGCAAAGGAGACCATGTTTACTTTTTTTTCAGGTTTTTGCAAGGCAATGGGGTTAAGTGACTTGCCCAAGGCCACATAGCTAGGTAATTATTAAGTGTCTGAGGTCAGATTTGAACTCAGGTACTCCTGACTCCAGGGCTGGTTCTCTAGCCACTGTACCACCTAGCCAACACTCTATGTTTGCTTTTTAAAACTTTTTTTATATTTTTCATTCCTTCTCATGTTCTCTTTTTTTTACCTTTAGCTCTAATTCTTCTTTTATAATATGACTAATATGGAAATAAATAAGGCATGATTGTATATGTACAATTGATATCAGATTTCTCACTTCCATGGGGAAGAGGGGAGAGGTAGGCTAGTAGAATACTGTGGAACTCAAAAACTCACAAAAAATTTGAATATTGAAAACTATCTTTGCATGTAATTGGGAAAAAATAAAATATATTTTTTTTAAAAATTGCTATGCTTATTTCACTCATAGAATGCTCAACAATCAGGGACAATTTGGGGGCATCTGCAATGGAGAATACCATCTGAAACCAGAGAAAGAATTGTGGAATTTGAACAGAGACTGAAGACCATTACCTCTAATTTTTTTAAAAAAGTTATCTTTTTATGTAATTTTGCTATCTCTTATACTTTATATTTTCCTGAAGGAGATGATTTCTTTCAACACATTCAATTTGGATCAATGTATAGCCTGGAAATAGTGTAAAGACTATCAGACTTCCTTTTGTGGGGGTGGGGGGAGGGAAGTGAGATTAGGAGGAAAATTGTAAAATTCAAAAATAAATAAATTAAAAAGAAAAAATTCCTATAAATATTTCATTGTGTATAGTTCTTTACCTTTTCCTTTAATTAGGATACAGACTTAGTGGTAGTATGTTGGTTTAAAGGATATGCAAAATTTTATAGATCTTTGACTATACTTCCAAATCGTTTTCCAAAATGGTTGAACCCATTCACAACTCCAGTAATGATGCATTAGTGTTCCTATTTTTTACATTTCCTCTAGCTTTTGTCATTTTCCTTTTCTGTCATGCTGGTCAATTTGATGGATATGAGGTTGTGCCCCAGAATTGTTTTAATCAACATTTCTCTAATCAATAGTAATTTAGATAATTTTTCCATGTGATTATTTATACTTTGATTTTTACTCTGAATACTGCCTATTTATATTCTTTGATCATTCATCAATTGAGTAATATTTCTTAGTTTCATAAATTTTATAACTACAATAATTTATTAATCATATATTATAATGAATAATAATATATTCATTATAATAATAAATTCATATAGCCTTGGATATATTAAGAAATGAAACTTTTATCAGGGAAACTTATTGTTAAAAATATCTTTCCTGGTTTCCTACTTCTTTTCTAATTTTTACTGCATTGGCTTTGTGCAAAATTCATTTAATTTCATGTAATCAAAATGAGGTTTTCCCAGAGAAGCTAGGTGGTGCTGTGGACCACTTACCAGACCTGTCATCAGAAAGATCTGTATGCAAATTCAGCACTATATATGTATATATATATTATATATATATATATGTATATGTATATGTGTGTGTGTGTGTGTGTGTGTGTGTGTGTGTGTGTGTGTGTGTGTGACATCTGATTTGTTTCAGTTTCCTCACCTATAAAATGAGCTGGAGAAAAAAATGTCAAACCACTCCAATGTCTTTGTCAAGAAAACCCCAAATGGAGTTATAAAGGGTCAGTCATAACTGAAAAATGACTGAACAGTGATAATAATCAAAATTATCATACTTTTATGTGATTCTCTAAATATTTTGTTTTATCATAAACTCTTATCCAGAAATCTAACAAGCAAGATTTTCCATGTTCTTCTAATTTTCTTCTCATTTTGACCTTATCTTGGTATATAGTATGAGTTACCCAACATTCTTCTTTTGTATAGTAATTCTTTTTACTTATGTTAGAGTTATTGTGCAAATTGGTGTTTTTTTAGCTTGATTGACCTTCTGCTTTCAATTGTGTAAATATTTGTTTTCTATTTTCATTATAATAATTTTTTTTAGGTTTTTGCAAGGCAATGGGGTTAAGTGGCTTGCCCAAGGCCACACAGCTAGGTAATTTTAAGTGTTTGAGGCCAGATTTGAACTCAGGTACTCCTGACTCCAGGGCCAGTGGTCTGTCCACTGCGCCACCTAGCTGCCCCCAGTCATCATTTTTAATACCAAATAAAATTCCTTAAAATTTTTGCATCCCAATTTTTTTAGCCACTTCCCTCTGCTTTTTTTTTTTATTTTCTGATTCAAGGATGATGACCTTAGTATTTAAAAATGAATAAAAGTCAAGGATCATCTAGGTTTCATAGATGATTTCATATAACTAAGACTAGATGACTTACATATAATTGTAACTGAAAGAAATGGTAGATGTAATTTCATTTTTCTTTCATTTAAATAGTTTAAATTAAATTCATTGATAAATTTTGTTTTTATGTTACACACACACACACACACACACACACACACACACACACACACACACATTTATGAAAGGGCAGTTGGGTGGTACAGAGGATGAAAGTTTGAATCCAGTTTCAGACACTTGACACTTACTAGTTGTGTGAATTTGGTCAAGTTACTTGACCCTGATTGCTTTCATCTGGGGCCATCTCCAGTCATTCTGATTCATATCTGGCTACTGGATCCAGATGACTCAGGAGGAGAAAGTGAGGCTAGTGACTTTGCACAGCACCTCCTCACTCAAATCAAATCCATGAGCTTCTCATGGCATCACTTCCCTGATGTCATGGTCTTTTTTGAAAAGGAGGGACAAAAATATCATGTTTTATTATCTCTTTTCTGGAATTTTCTTTGGTTTTTCCCCATTGTGCAGAATTCCCTTTTCACTTACATTTCTTTAATCTATTTATAGTCCTCTTGCTTGTATCCTGAGCTATATTACTAGTTATTTTGAAGGATCCTAGAGAATTTTAGGAAATGATAAGAAAGAATATCATCATTTCTGGCCAAGATGGTGGAGAGAAGCCAGGCACTGTTTTAAGCTCTCCTGGCTTTCTCTCAGAACTAACATGAACCAAGCCTCTTAACAGATTTTGGATCCATGGAACCCAGAGAAGAACTTAGTGAACATCTTGCAGCAAGATCTCTCATAGGGGAACTTGGGCATTTCAGAGGCAGAGAGCAGAGACCCAGGACAGGGACAGTGAGGTAAGGCTGGGGGACTGACCTGAGAACAGTGGTGGAACTATTTGCTGTGTGGATGGCAGGAAGAAGAACTCTAGCAAGTGCAACAGATACCTATCTGGGCCACAAACCCCCATGTTTTCAGTGGAGTTCCTGTGTTTACAGTTGAATCCCCCCCACCTCCCATCATTACAACAATAAAACAAATCCTTTGAAAATACAATTAGACAAGTACAAAAAAAAAATAATTCAAAAACACAATTGGAAAAATGGAAAAAGATAACAACTCCTTCCAAAATAGAACTGACCAGGGACAGCTAGGTGGTGCCGTGGATAGAGCACTGGCCCTGGAGTCAGGAGGACCTGAGTTCAAATCCGGTCTCAGACACATAATAATTACCTAACTGTGTGACCTTGGGCAAGTCACTTAACCCCACTGCCTTACAAAAAGAAAAAAAACTAAAAAGAGAAAAGAGAAAAAAATAGAAAGGAGATGCAAAATATAAATGAAGAAAGACTGGAATCCGTGAAAACTAATGACTTCATGAGACACCATTAAACAAAATTTAAAAAAGAAGAAAATGTAATACATCTCATTGGCAAAATAACTGACCTGGAAAATAGATCCAGGCGCGACAATTTAAGAATCCTAGGACTTCCTAAAAACCTTGAAGGGAAAAAAAAACCTAGACTCCATGCTTCAGGATATAGTGAAGGAGAACTGCCCAGATATCTCGCAACTAGAGGGTAAAATAATCATTGAAAGAATACATCGATCCCCTCCTGAAAGGGATCCCAAAATGAAAATACCAAGGAATATTGTGGCCAAACTACAGAACTAACAAATCAATGAGAAAATCCTGCAAGCAGTCAGAAAGAAATAATTCAAATACCAAGGAGCCATAGTCAGGATTAAACAGGATCTGGCTGCTGCAACATTAAGGGATTGCAGCATCTGAGCAAGGGAGCTTGGACTGCAGTCAAGAATTCACTAACCAGAAAAATTGAGCTGGATATTTAACAAAATAGGAGACTTTCAACTTTTCCTGATGAAAAGATCAGAGCTGAACAGAAAGTTTGCTTTTTCTTTTCTTTTTTTAGGTTTTTTCAAGGCAAATGGGGTTAAGTGGCTTGCCCAAGGCCACACAGCTAGGTAATTATTAAGTGTTTGAGACTGGATTTGAACCCAGGTACTCCTGACTCCAGGGCTGGTGCTTTAATCACTGCGCCACCTAGCTGCCCCTTAAATTTGCTTTTTCAAACAGAAGACTCAAGAGATTTATGAAAAGGCAAACAGGGGGAAAGAAAAAAAAAACTGTTAACCAATAAGATGAAACTACCTATATCCCAACCTAGGAGGAAGATTCTCATAACTCTTGAGAATTATAACTATTAGAGTATACTTAACAGAAGTATTGAACACTCATGATTTGTCTGTGACTCTGATGGAATGATTTAAAAATAATATCTCTTTTAAAAGGGGGACAGTAAAAAGGTGGGAAGAAGGGGGAAGAGGAATGGGATAAATTGCATCACATGAAGAGGTACAGAGGACATATTGCAATAGAAGGGAAGAAGGGAGGAAGTGAGAACCACCTGAATCTTACTCTCATCAGATTTAGTTCAAAGAAGGATTAAGAAACACATACTCAGTTGAGTTAACAAACTTATCTTACCTTTTAAGTACTAAGAGGAGAAAGGGGGAGAAGAAAGGAGGATCTAACAGAAGGAAGGGAAGGAAGAAGGGGTAAAGGGAAAGGGGAAAGAGAGTGGAAGGGGGTTGGATAACAGGGGGTCAACACACTGAAGGAGGTGTTATTCAGAAACAAAATACTGGGGAATAGGGATTAGAGGAAAAAAGGAGAAAATACAAATGGAGGGAAGATAGCCTGAAAGGCAATAAAGAGGAGTAATTATAACTTTGATTATGAATGAGATGAGCTCTCCCATAAAATAGAAGTAGATAACAGAGTGGATTAAAAGACAGAATCCTACAATATGCTGGTTAGAAGAAACACATCTGAAGCAATGAGATACATACAAAGTGAAGGCAAAAAATAGGAGCAGATTGTATTTTGCTTCAGTTGAAGTGAAAAAGTCAGGGTTAGCAATCCTTATCTCAGACAAAGCAGCTGCAAAAATAGATCTCCTTAAGGAAGGAAATTATATTCTCCTAAAATGTTCCAGAGATAATTAAGTAATTTCAATACTAATTATGTATGCATAAAACAGTATAGCATCCAAATTCTTAGAGGAGAAGCTGAATGAATTACTGGAAGGCATAGACAACAAAACTCTACTAGTGGGAGGCCTCAATCTCCTCTTAGAATTATTCAATACTGTAATAGAAATGTTAGCTTTAGCAATAAGAGAGGAAAAATAAAATAAACAAGAAGGAAGTTAAGGAAGTAAATAGAATGTTAGAAAACTTAGACATGATAGACCTTTGGAGAAAATTGAATGGGGCTAGAAAGGGATATATCTTTTTTTTTCCTGCAGTACATGGCACCTACACAAAAACTGACCATGCTCTAGGGTATTAAAAACCTCATAACTAAATGCATAAAGGCAGAAATATGGAATATGATGCTTTTCAGACCATGATGCATTAAAAATTACATGCAATAATAAGCCATGGAGGGGTAGACCTAAAACTAATTGGAAACTAAAGAACCTCATTTTACAGAATGAGTGGATCAAACAACAAATCATAGAAAAAATTAATGATTTCATCCAAAGCAATGACAATAATGAGACAACATACTAAAACTTATGGGATACAGCCAAAGCAATTTTTAGGGAATATATAATATCTCTAAATGTTTACATGAAAAAAATAGAGGAGGAAATCAATGAACTGAGATGCAATTAAAAAAGTTAGAGAAAGAAAAAGTTTTAAATCCCCAATTAAATAGCAAATTAGAAATGCTAAAAGATAAAGGAGAAATTAATAAAAAAGCAAGGAAACTATCACACTAGCAAATAAGACAAGAATTGGTTTTATGAAAAATCCAATAAAATAGATAAATCTTTGGTTAATGTGATTTTAAAAAAATAAAGCAAAAAAACAAATTACTAGTATCAAAAATGAAAAAGGTGAATTCACCACCAATGAGGAGGAAATTAAAGAAATAATTCAGAACTATTTTTCCCAACTGTATGCCAATAAATTTTTTTTTAGGTTTTTGCAAGGCAAATGGAGTTAAGTGGCTTGCCCAAGGCCACACAGCTAGGTAATTATTAAGTGTCTGAGGCTGGATTTGAACTCAGGTCCTGACTCCAAGGCTGGTGCTCTATCCACTGTGTCACCTAGCTGCCCCCGCCAATAAATTTTTGATAATCTAAGTGAAATGGATGAATATTTACAAAAATATAAGTTGTCCAGGTTAAATGAAGAGGAAATTAAATACCTAAATAATCCTATCTCAGAAAAAAAGAAATTCAAGAAGCCATCAGTGAACTCACCAAAAAAAAAAAATCTCAAGGGTCAGAAGCATTCACAAGTAAATTCTACAAAATATTCAAGGAAACATTGGTTCCAATTCTATTTAAACTGTTTGGAAAAATAGGTGAAAAAGGAACTCTGCCTAATTCCTACTATGACACCAGTATGGTGCTGATACCTAAACCAGGAAGAGTCAAAACAGAGAAAGAAAATTACAGACCAAATTTCCCTAATGAATATGGATGCAAAAATCTTTTAAAAAGTATTAGCAAAGCAGTTGCAGCAAGTTGTCACTAGTATAATATACCATGACCAAGCAGGATTTATTTCAGGAATGCAGGTTAGTTCAATATTAAGAAAATTATCAGTATAATTGACTGCATCAATAACAAACCTATAAGAAATCATATGATTGTCTCAAAAGATGCTGAATAAGCCCTTGACAATATACAGGACCTATTCCTACTAAAAACACTAGAGAACATAGGAATAAATGGATTGATCCTTAAAATGATAAGCAGTATCTATCTGAAACCATTAACAAGCACTGTGAACTAGAAAAAAATGGTAACTAAATTTACATGGAGAAATAAAAAGTCAAGAATATCAAGGGATTTAATAAAAAATGCAATGGGATAAGCTAGAAGCATTCAGGGGTAAAACAAAGATGTCCATCATCATTACTATTATTCAATATTGTATTAGAAATGTTAGCTTTAGCAATAAGAGAGGAAAAATAAATTGAAGAAATTCGAATTGGGAAGGAAGAAACAACTCTCACTCTTTGCAAATGATATGATAGTATACCTAGAGACCCCTAAAGTATCATCTAAAAAACTACTGGAAAGGTAAAGTAAGCAACTTAATCAAAGTCACAGGATATAAAATAAGCTCACATAAATTCTCACCATTTCTATATAATACTAACAAGATACAGCAGCAAGAGTTAGAAAGAGAAATCCCATTTAAAATAGCTTCAGACAACATATAATACTTGTGAATCTATCTGCCAAAGCAGACTCAGAAACTCTATGAAAACAACTATAAAACATTTTTTTCACGCAAATAAAATCAGATCTAACTAACTGGACAGGGGTGGCTAGGTGGTGCAGTGAATAGAGCACCAGCCCTGGAGTCAGGAGTACCTGAGTTCAAATCCGGCTTCGTACACTTAATAATTACCTAGCTGTGTGGCCTTGGGCAAGCTACTTAACCCCATTTGCCTTGCAAAATCCTAAAAATAAATAAATAAAATAAATAAATAAAATGAATGAATGAATGAATAAATGAATAAATAAATAAATGAATGAATGAATGAATGACTGGACAAATATCAATTGCTCACGGGTAGGCTGAGCTACTATACTAAAAATGACATTTCTACCTAAATTAAACTACTTATTTAGTGCCATAACAATCAAATCTCCAAAAAAAATCATTTTAGTAAGCTAGAAAAAATAGAAACTAAATTCATATGGAGAAATAATAAGTCAAGAATATCAAGGGATTTAATAAAAAATGCAAAGGAAGGTGGCTTATCCTTATCAGATCTAAAATTATATTATAAAGCATCAATTATCAAAACTGTCTTGTACTGGCTAAGAATCCAAGTGTTGGATCAGTGAAATAGATTAGGTGCAAAAAGGGTAACAGGAAATGATTATAGCAATTTGTTGTTTATTAAACCCAGAGTCCAGCTTCTGGGATAAGAACTCACTCTTCAGTAAAGACTGCTGGGAAAACTGGAAGACAAGTATGACAGAAACTAGGATTAGACCAGTATCTCACACCCTATACCAAGATTAAAATGAGTGCAGGATTTAGATATAAAGGCAAAATTATAAGCAAATTAAGAAAACAAGGTTTAACTTTCAGATCTATGGAAAGGGAGCAGTTTATGACCAAGGAAGAGAAAGAACAAACCTGATTATTTTGATTACATTAAATTAAAAAAAACTTTTGCACAAAGAAAACCACTGAAACCAAGATCAAAAGAAATGTAGCAAATTGGGAAGCAATTTTTACAACTAATGTTTCTGACAAGGGTATCATTTCTAAACTATATTGAGAACTGAGTCAAATGTATAAAAAGTAACAAGACAATTCTCAGATGAGGAAATCAAAATTATCTATAGTCATGTGAAAAATTGCTCTAAATCATCTATCATTGATTAGAGAAATGCATATTAAAGCATCTCTGAGGTACCACCTCACACCTCTCAGATTGGTCAATATGACCAGAAGGGATAAAAATCAGTGTTGGAGGGGATGTGGGAAATTTGGGACACTAATACATTGTTGGTGGAGCTGTGAATGATCCAACCTTTCTGAAGAACAATTTGGAATTATGCCTAGAGGGCAATAAAATGTGCATACCTTTGATCCAGCAATACCATTACTGGATCTATATCCTGAAAAGATCATGAAAAAAGGTAAAAATCCCACATGTACAAAAATATTCATAGCAATTCTGTTTACAGTGGCAACAAATTGGAGATTGAGGGGATGACGATCAGTTGGGGAATGGCTGAATAAATTGTGGTGTATGCATGTGATGGAAAACTATTGTTCTATAAGAAATCAGGAAGGATGGGATTTCAGAAATGCATTACACTGTGTGAGATAAGCAGAACTAGGAGAACATTATACAAGTTAACAACATGGGGTGATAGATCAACTTTGATGGACATGTTAGTGCAATGATCAGGGACATTTTTAGGGGATCCATGATCAAGAATAGCATGTGAATCCAGAGAAGAAACACTGGTGTTTAAACAAAGACCAAAGATTATTTTCAATTTTTAAAATATTGTTTTATATATTACATAATTTTTCTATCTCTAATATTTTTTCTTTATTGATATGGTTTTTTCCTCTCAAGACATTCAATTTTGATCTTTGTATATCATGGAAAATATGTAAAGACTATATCAGATTACCTTCTGTTGAAGGGAAGAGAGAGATGGAAGGGAGAGGGAGAAAACTGTAAAATTCAAAACCTTGCAAAAAAAGGCTGGTAGAAATTATTATATATATTATATATATAAAATTGAAAAACAAATAAAATATTTATATAACTTTAAAAAAAGAAAGAATGTCATCACAGTTTTCAAAAAATTGAAGAGTAGAGTTGGTAAACTCTAAATCAACTTACTTGATTCTCATTCCTAACAAAATTCTAGAGCATATTATTAAGTGAATAGTTAATGAGCAGTTAGAAATGGAAATATTTATCTTTAGGTCAGAATGGTTTAATTTTTTTAAAAAGTAGTTATGGGGGGGGCAACTAGGTGGCGTAGTGGATAGAGCACTGGCCCTGGAATCAGGAGTACCTGAGTTCAAATCCAGCCTCGGACACTTAATAATTACCTAGCTGTGTGGTCTTGGGCAAGCCACTTAGCCCCTTTTGCCTTGCAAAAACCTAAAAAAAAATAAAAATAGTTATTAGAATTTGGAATTAACCTTAGAGTATCTTTCAACTCCCTCATTTTACAAATGAGAAAATTGAAGTCTGGAGAAGTCATGACTTGCCTAAGATCAGAAAGGTAGTAAATAGCAGAGCTATGATTAGAACCTAGGTCCACCACTGTTTCTAATATACTACATGGTTTCATGTACGGCTAAATTTGTTTTTTTTGATGGTCTAATGGAACTTGTAAGTCGGGAGACTACTGTAGGTGACCTATATAGCAGAGCTACGGTACATTTTTATGTTAACTTTGTGGACAAAATTGAATAACATATATTGGATCACATAAATTCTCAGCAAATCTGTTACTCACTGAATGAACAAACCAAGGAATAAGCATAAATGGATTGATATCAACTTGAAAGGTTTGAGTGTAATGAGTCAAAGATCTTTGGGCTACATGTTGTTTCAATACTGTTTTTGCTTTTGTTCTTTACATCAGTGGTTTAGTTAATGGAATTACTGGTACACTTGTCCAATTTACCTATGCCATGTAGCCTTGGTGATGGTGTCTGTGTTGTAAATTGTCTTGATGGTACCCACAATAGATGAAATTAAATAAATGCAGAGTTGTAAACTTGAAAATGTTGATTTCACCTATGTGACCAGGGAAATGTGATTAGTGCTGCTTAAAAAGTACACTTCCCTCCTCCACAAACAGAGGTCTCTGCAGAATGCAAAAACCACTGTGTCAAATATGTTAAAGATAACTTTAACCTTCTCTAGAATGAGACAAATAATATTATGTCCTGGTGAGGTACTCCCAAATTATCTGGTGAAAGAATGTTACAAGAGCGTGAACTATGGTATAGGCAGTAGAAGATTTGAAACAGCTGAAAGATCTATTATAAACAATGGAAAGCAAATCAATTTAGGGGAGAGTAAGACAACCTTGAGAGTTCCCAGTTGAAATTAAATAACATAAACTTACAATGGACCCAATCAATATGCTTTTGTTTTTCAGCAGCACATGAAGGGGGGGGAGCAAAGGGGGAGAAAGCAGCAAAGGGGTAGAAAGAAGACTGATATTGTTCCTCAATCTTATATAATTACTCAAACACAAATATTAAAGCTTGAAAGCAAAAGTTATGTTGCAATAGATATTTTTAAGCTAGCTGTAATATTAATTAATGAACTTTTTAGAATTAGAAACATTTGGAATCAACCTCTTCTCATATGCATGAGATTTATCAAAGGGGAAAATGCAGCACAATCTGGCCTGTTTCTCACCTTGAATCCATCAATTTCTATTCAACTGAAAATTTCACAACCTGCTTATTGTAATTGATATTCCTTTTAATGAGATCAGTTTTTGTTTTTACTTTATCTGAGATCAGGATCACTACCCCTGATTTTTTTACTTCATCTGAGGCATAATATATTTTTGCTCCAACCTTGTACCTTTACCCTGTGTGTATCTCTCTACTTCAAATGTGTTTCTTGTAAATAACTTTATTCTGCTATCTGCTTCTATTTTATGGGACTTTATTAAGACTTGAACAGTCTTAAACATCTGCAGTTCAATAGAACACCGTCCATCCTACTTTGTATTTGTGTCTTTCACAAGAGTCTCTCCTTCACAAAGAGAAGAAAATGAAATGCTTTTCCTTTAAAAAATGAAGTCCTTTCCTTCGAGGAACATGCAAGCTAAAGATTCTGTTTGATCCAAGGAGAATCACCCATTGTGCCTTTATCCATTGTCAGAAAGACTCCATTGGTTGCACCTGTAATTTATTTTTTTCAGGTTCCTGATTCTGCTGATTTATTTATTTTCACATTACCTCAATAATCTTGTGAAAGTAAACATAAACCCCACTCCCTCACCCAAAAGATAAAGTTCAAGAGAAATTAAGTGAGAGAAAAAATAATTGTACTTCAGTCCGTGTTCAGATACCATCAATTCTGTCTCTAGGAGAGGTTGCATTCTTTATCATAAGTCCATCATAGAAGATACTTCAATATTTTTTCCCATTTTTAACTTTATTTCCCTCCATTCTATTCCTCCTCACTTCCATTTTCTCCAAAGGTTTTTGGAGTTTTTGGTACACCCTCCCAGGGACCTTAATTTCTCCAGTGTCTTTTGAGAGACTCTGGCTGCTCATCCAGTGTGTAATCTGGACTGTGAATGACCATAGGCACTTCCCTTTGTCCTGGAGACATGAGGAAGGTTCCTGCTCCTCTGTGGTAGTAGAGGGGCTCAGACTGGGTCCCAGATCTGATGGACAAAGCAATAGAGTCCTACCCCAGGGATAACAGGGAGACCTCTGCAGTCTCTCCCCACCCCTTTACAGTCTGTGGGCTGAGCAGTCTAGAAGCAGTTGTTGGGTGGCTCCGTTGGTTCCTGGGGCTTAGATGTCCTGAGGTCTGTGCTGACCTAGGCTCCACATTCATCCTGATGTGGCAGAGTTCTCCCACTGACCCTCCAAGCCATCCCCATTGATTGCTGAGCCAAGAGGTCTAGAAACCACTCCAGCTGCCATGGACCCAGGCACTCCCAGGAACCTAGGTGCCCCCAAAGGCTGTTTCTGGAAGGTTGGAACTGGTTTGTTTCCTAGCTGTTCCACTGTTACCCAGGTTGTGCTGCTGCTCTTTCCAACCCCAGTTCTGATGAACTAGGCCTAGATCCTACAGATCTGCCAAGTTTACTTGGACTGGAAAATTGTTTCATTCAGTCTTTCTGTGGTTTCTGCCCCTCTAGAATTTGGTTAGATTCATAATTTTATAGCATTTGGAGTTTTAGGGGGAAGAATTTCTGGGAATTCCCGCATTTATGCTGTCATCTTGGCTCTTCTTCACTCCTATAATTTAGAATATTTGGTTCCTAGGTTAAATTCTCAAAACTCTTAAAGTTTCAGCTCTCTTTATGGGAAAGTGATCTATTATTTAGCATTTGATGCCTTCAGTCATCTCTTTTTAGATTAAATTAATAAAGGAATGTTTTGTGAGCATACTTAATACTGTTCATTTTAAGACTACATTGAATACAACAGAGGAAATCAAGTCATGGGCACAAGAGATACTCCTTTTTTATTGGGAATGGTGAACAGAAAGTACAAGTCTAGAAAGAGGGGGATTTCTTGTCTCTTATAGCCAGTCATTAGAATATTGGATAGCAACCAAAAGTCTCACAAATTTTAGGGACCTTAGTTTGTTGGCAAACAGGTTTCAGCATGTTAACATGTTCTCATTGTCATAGTTTTCTTCTAGTTATGTGAATGAATCATAGTGATTGGAGCATAGCAAAAAACATGTGCAATGATTGATGCGTTTTAAATTTGAGTATCAGGTCCAAGTATGACTAAGAGAAAGGAAATTTAAATCATAAAGACACAGAGAAGAGAGAAAAAGAGCATAAATAGGAACAAAAATGAAAGAAAATATCATAGGGAAAGGGATAGTAAATAAGGAATTGGTCTTGTTATCTGAAAGACCCCAGATCATGTCCCAACTCTGTTGGCTGCATTACCCTGGCCAAGTTATTTTTTGAGATTTCTCAGTACTCTAGGTAGCTTTCCAGGACTATGAATTGCAGAGCAGTTGCCATCTTTCTGTCTGACTTTGTCTCTGTCTGATTTTTATGCCTGTCTCTATCTCTTTTTCAAACAGCTGGTGGAGTAGAAGACCCACTGAGTCCAGATTGCTGCTTCTAGCCTTGTTCACATTTTTGAAATCCTCTCATCATATCTATCCAACTTGCCAAACCAAGACTTAAATTAACTTTTGTCAACTTAAATCACCATAGTTCAAAGGAATGCTCTTCAGCCCCCAGTGAGTATTTATATCCATCATCTTAGGAAAGCCTCTGCTTCAGGAAGTGGAAATAATGAAATTTTTTTCTGTTTAAAAAATGAAGTGCTTTTTTCCTTCATAGATTCCAAAAAAGATTCCCTTCGGTACAAGGAAAACTTCAACTCTCTGTTTCTTCTTTCTCTGTGTGCCTCTTCCTCCCTCCCTCCTTCCCTCTCTCTCTCTCTCTACCCCCCACCCCCCCATGCATCATCAAACTTTTTTCATTCAGCAACAATTTCCCAAAGACATATTTCATTTTGAAGATTATAGGTAGTTTTAATGCTTTTTTTTCAATTTCACCTTTCTTTCTTTCTTTCTTTTTCCAATTACATGTAATGATAGTTTTCAAGAATCTTTTTTTTTACATTTTTCTCCCTACCTCTCCTATACTCTCCCCCTAACAGAAAGCAATGTAAAGCTCTACATCTATAACCATGCTAAATCTAGATCCATATTAATCAAACTGTGAAAGAAGAGTAATATCTTAGCAGAAGAAAAAAATTACAGAGAAAAAATTGACAATTCATAAGACAACTTTTTTGTTATAAATTGAAGATGGAAAACTTTGTTCTGTATTTAAACTCCATATCCTCTGGAAATGTTTTCTCATTCACAAGTATTTTTTTTAGTATTATCTTTGATTATTGTACCTTAGTAATTATTTAGTCCATCATAATTGCTTATCACCTCATATTGTTGCTAGTGTATATAATGTTCTTCTAGTTCTGCTCATCTCACTCAGCATCATTTTATGCAAATCTTTTCAGTCTTTTCTGAAATTCTATGCCTCCTGATTTCTTGGATCATAAGTTTATTCTTTTCTATCCCCATTAAATTTTCTCCAGAACTGTCAAATCTAAGTTTTCTAAGATTTCATTCACCTTCTTAACTTCCTTCTTGTTTATTTTGTGGATAGATTTATCTAGTTCTGAGAGAGGGAGATTGAGGTCCCCCTTATTAAAGTTTTTCTATCTAGGTCTCCTTTTAATTTACTCAGCTTTTCCTCTAGGAATTTGGATACTATACCATACATGTTTAGTAATAACTTAGATTCATTACCAATGGTTCCTTTTAAGAAGATTGATATCCCTTTTAATGATATCAGTTTTTGTTTTTACTTTATCTGAAATCAGGATCACTTACCCCTGATTTTTTTACTTCATCTGAGGCATAATGCATTTTGTTCCAACCTTGTACCTTTACCCTGTGTGTATCTCTCTACTTCACATGTGTTTCCTGTAGACAACATATTGTAGGATTCTAGTTTTTAATCCATTCTGCTCTGCCTCTGTTTTATGGATCAGTTTATCCGTTCACCTTTACAGTTAAGATTACTAATTCTATATTTTCCTCTATCTTTTTTTTTGCAAGGCAATGGGGTTAAGAGGCTTGCCCAAGGTCACACAGCTAGGTAATTATTAAGTGTCTGAGGCCGCATTTGAACTCAGGTACTTCTGACTCCAGGGCCAGTGCTCTAGCTACTGCCCCACGTAGCCACCCCAGCCACCTCCATGCTATCCTTCTCCATTTAAATTTATATTTTTCTCTTTCCTTTCCTTTTATTCCTCTTCATCAAAATTTTACTCCCTTTTCCCTTTGACTTCTCTTTTAAAATTTAATTGTATTTTCATTTATAACTTAACCTTCACCTTCCCTTAGCTTTCTTTTTCTGGAAAATTATTTCACTAAGTTTTTCTGTGGGTTCCAATAACTCTAAAATTTGGTTATTTAGAGGTATTTGTAGTGGTTTGGGGAAGAGCTTGAGAGACTCCCTGTCTTTATTCTGCCATCTTGACTGAATCCTATGATGATGAACCTTAGACTCATTGCACTTGAATGAATGGTGCTGTTTTGTTGTTTTTGTTGTCGTTGCTTTGGGGTGAGGCAATGTGGTTGAATGACTTGAGCAAGGTCACACAGCTAATAAGTATCAAATGGCTGAGGCTCAGTTTGAATTCAGGTCCTCCTGACTCCAATGGATACACTGTGCTACCTACTTGCCCATTATGGCTGATATTTTCACTTAAAAGATGAATTACTGATAGTGTTTATACCTCAAACATGAGCACTTGAACAAACCTTTTATGGCTAATTGTCAGATCTTGATAACTTAACAACCTCACACTTCTTTTCCTTCATCTCAACAGCACAATTTTTCCATAGCCATAGCCATCTCCCAATCTTCCTAGATAGTAATTTTCTTTTCTTTCTTATTGCTTCTCTATTCCCTCTCTCTCACATAAACAGGAAATATAATGAATGTGAACCTTTTTTTTTTTACCACATTGTGATAGATAACTCAGATCTCCTGATGCATAATAGGCATTGTTAAATATGACAACACCTGGAGTTTACCCTTGATGAAATTTGAGATTTTGGAGTAGCTACTAAAACTATTTTTGTACATGTAGTTCTTTTCTCCTTTTTTAAATAATCTCTTTGGAATATAACCCCTGTAGTAGTATTGCTGAACCAAAGAGTATGAATAGTTTTACAGCTCTTGCATAGTTCCAAATTGCTCTCCAAAATGGTTGGATCATTTCACAATTCTACCAACAATGCATTAGTATGTTTAATTGCTTTTAATTGCTTCATTTGAAAACTATCTGTATCCTTTGACCATTTGCAACTTGGAATGATTTGTATTCTTATAAATTGGACTCATTTCTCTATATATTTTAGAAATGAATACTTGATTAGGAATGCTAGCATTTCCCAAATATTTGCATTCCTTCTAAATTTAGTTGCAACGCTTTTACTTGTGCAAAAGCTTTTAAACTTAATGTAATCAAAAATTAAACATTTCGTATTTTATGATGTTCTTTGTCCCCTCCCCTTCTCTCCTGACAAATAAACTATTCTTTGTTTTCCTAATTGGCTTATGGTTTCATCCTATCTGTCTAAATTCTGTATCCATTTTAATCTTAGCTTGGCATAGGGTGTGAAATATTGGTTTAGGTCTATGCCTAGTTTCTGTCATACTATTTTCCAGTATTCCTAGAAGGTTTTGTCAAGTAGTGAGTTCTTATCCTAGAAGCAGGAGTCTTTGGGTAAATAAAATAGTAGATTACTATAGTCATTTAACACTGTTTCTTTTCTATCTAATGGGTTCCACTCATTGATCACTCTGTTTATTAGCCAGTACAAAATAGTTTTGATGACTGCCATTTTATAATACAGTTTTAGTTCAAGTTTGTCTAGGCCACCTTCCTTTGAACTTTTTTCCTCATTAATTCCTTCAATATTGTTCACTTTTTGTTCGTCCAGATGAGTTTTGTTACTATTTTTTCTAGTTCTATAAAATATTTTGATAGTTTGATTGGTATGGCATTGAATAAGTATTTGATTTAGGTAGAATTGTCATTTTTATTTAATCAGCTAGGCCTATGATAAGTGATTAATATTTTTACAATTGCTTAAATCTGACTTTCTGAAAACTTTTTTGTAATTGTGTTTATATAGTTTCTGGGTGTGTTTTGGCAGGTAGTCTCCCAAGTATTTTATGTTGTCTAGAGTTACTGTAAATGGAATTTCTCTTTTTATCTCTTGCTGTTGGGCTTTGCTGGTAATATATAGAAATGCTAATGTTTTATCGGCCTCCATAGCTCTGGTGGAGGTCTGGATATGAATTTCTGAGAGTCAGGTCGGGTAGATAAACATATCCAAACACGAAAGGTTGGGAAGTGAAAATCTACCAATGTTATTTTTGGAAACTCAGACTTTTTATAGCAAAAACTTATCTCAAGAATGACCGGTTAAAAGAGACCCAGTTTTACAATTTCCTGGGTAAATTTACAATATTTGTTCTTAGAAATCTGCATTCTTCTCTATCAAAGAAACCTTTTACAACCACCTCTGGAGCCACAGATTATCCTAGATCAGGGTTCACTAGTGAGCCAAAGGATCCATACAATGAGCAATAATCTATACATACCTTTGATGAAGAAGATCATCAAGGATATGTGAACATCACTCCCTGGGGCTGGCCCTCTACAGATTCCCCTTTCTTAGGGGGAAGCTTTAGGCAGTGTGTCAGGACATCTATGTTTTGTCCCAGTGACAAAAGGCATTTAATACAAATGGGTATAATACACAATATCAATAATAATGCAAAGATACCAGGAAGCATGCTCACTAATAGGTTCATAAAATGAAACCTATTAACAAAGTCAAACAAATTATCAATATTTGAATCCATTTCCATTCTAGGTGCCAATGTAATATCATTAACAATTTTATGCAATTGATTCATATCCATAGTTATAGAATCATTATACCCTATTCCATTCAAATAACCTTCATATTATCCCATGGAATAAGTCAAGTGTTATATTTTAAAGGAGTAACACAAATAGCAGAAAATCTATAATCACATTGAAATTGTCCCTTGTGTTCATTACAGAGGTTTGTAATGCATTAATCAAATGAAAAAGATCTTCATTAATTCTCTCCTGAGCATCTTCTGATAATTCTAGAATATATTTAACTTCCAATTTTTCTTTATTCCCTACTTGTACAGAAATAATCAACAAAGTAGCTGTTGTAATGGCTGCTATGATACACAATGCAACTAACACATCTCTTTTGCCTAATTCTCTTTAATGTTTTTTCTAAGAACTCATCAGCAGGAGACATATATACCAGCCTTCTACCTTGGTGGGTATTATAGCAAATTTTGGATTTCTTATCATGAAAAAAACATCATCATCTCTACTTCCTTATTTCTACATGCTCGAATAGTGCAATTGTAACAGTTAACATTATATCCACCTTTTTTAACTGATAATATTGACATCTTTGAAAAATCCTATCATGAAGGCAATATCTGGTCCTGTGCATGCAGTCACAGACAAATTCTTTTCTGCATAGGATATTTTGTCCAACATCTCATCCCATTGTATATACTTTAGCTCATCTTTAACTGCCATAGCCCTCCATATCTCTGAATTAGCTAACCCTATTTCTGGGTATATAATTGGTTTAATATAGCCTGGAATAGCCCATGGAAAACTCTATCAGGAGAATTCCACACCTGAAGCAAAATAGAATGATGATAAATTCTTCTATCTGGGGTATGACAGGCAACCCAAGGGTGAAAAACATTCATTTTAGAAATCTCAAACATGTAAATTTAAACAAGGAGATTCTGTAGGAATTATCTTTCTTCCTTCAATACTTTCTACAAATGGAATTCCTGATATTTCTAAAGTCCTAAATGCTCCCCTGTTATAAATATTTGGATGAGTTGAATGATTAGTTTTACTTAATTTAACATATGGTTCAGCAATACATGATTTACAAAACATTTAGATGTCACAGTATTTAAACCAGAAAAATTATGCCTAAATTTTCTTCTCAGCATCTCTTCTTTGATATCTCCAGTAGGAACTTTGTTATATCCCAAATAATCTGCAGCATCCCCAATTAATACAATTTCAACCATACTGTCTCCTCATTGTAGAACAGTGACCCATGGAGGATTTTGAACATAAGTCCAATATTCAATTCCTTTTACAATCCCTAAATTGTTCATGAATAATGTAAGCATGATAAATTGTCCCATAAGTCCATGACATGTTTTCCTCTCATCCTTTCCTTTTTGATTTCTTAAGTGTAAGTTATTCATTTTCTGTATTACTTGATTCATCTGATCTGCATGGTTTGATGTTTCTTTCTGGTACCCAGACAATTTCTCCATCTGTGGACAAAACTGAAGCATACCCTCAACACCAATTTAATAATGGATCCAGTCATTTTCATTGTTGATGCCTTAGGATCCTTCCATGTAACCATGCCCTTCTCTTCATGTTGCATATCCTTAAAAAATCTTTCTGCAGGTGTTAATTGTTTATCATTCAATGTTAAAAACTTAATGGTATATAAGGCAAGATTTACTCTCCTTCCTTGTTTCCCCCTTTTCCCTATGCATTCCCCCTTCTTTTGCACTTCCAACAATCTCTTAAGATCTTTGTTTTTTTTTCTATTAAATCTAGAGCAGTGGGATTAAAGGGAATACTTGTAATATGTTTTATATTGTAATATAGGCAGAATTGTTTAAATGCCATAGAAGCATATCCAGGGGCATTATCTGTTTTTGTGGATTTGGTATCCTACAATAACAAAACAATGGAATAAATGATCAATTATTCCTCGTGTAGCCTTTGAACCTTGTGCTGTTGCCATTGCACATGAACCAAATGTATCTACAGTAACATGAATGAATTTCATTTTTCCAAAAGATGTATAAGAGTTACATCCATCTGCCACAATTCATTAGGAACTTTGCTTCTAGGATTCTTAGAATAATTTGGAGGGGGTAGGTTTTACTATATTCCTTGCATGTTCTCTGGTGATTTTAAATTCTTTCCTTAATAAAGAATCATTCTAGTGAAATTTTTTGTGACACTGCCTAGCTTGCTCTTCTACTAAGCATGTAAGAAATGGAAGGGTTAATTGATCAGCCTTATGATTGCCTTCATATAAAGGCCCAGGCAATTCAGTGTGGGAATGTATGTATTCAATAAAAAAAAGATTATATCTATCTCTTATAACTTCTTGTAAATCTTTAAAGAGTTGATAAAAATTCTTTATCAGTGCCATGTTTAATAAAAGCTGTTTCTCTGTATCTGACCACATGATAACTATACTTAACTATCTGTAAAAAATGTCAAGGGTTTGTGGCTATTCTATTAATACCATTAATTGGGCATATAGTTCATTCTTTTGTTTTGATTAAAAAAATATTTTTTCAAATTGCATTTATACTTGGACCTACAGGTCTAGAATAAGGTCCATCACATTGTTCAAAAATTTCAGGAAACTTAAGAGTGTCATAACTTCAGATGTTTTCCCTCATTACCTCTATAGAGCAATCAGTCATTAACTCCAGGCTTTGCCATCATTACAGTAACTATGAGTTACATAATTTTCAATCTCCCAATCATTTCTCAAAGCCTCTCACATTTATTCAGTATTATTGGAAATAATTGCATTTAAGCAACTTCCTTAGTTGACCATTTTTGCTTCTTTAAATTTAAATATTAAATTCTTAACCTACATGAAACATGTTCCCATGCTGACATCTCATTCTCTCAAAGTTAACCTTATAATTAAATATCTGTTACACATAAATTTCTTTTACATCTCTGTTTTATAAGCTTATTTTCCTCTTGTTCAAATACAGTTCCATTTTCAAAAAGAAAATAAGATTCTCTATGAATTTAGTATTATATATATATATATATTTAAAATTTCAAAAAATTCAATATAAAACTTTTACCAATGCCTGGGTTACAGGATACATATATAATTTCTTCTTAAATAACAGATATTAAATAAGTTAGTTTGATCATACATATAAATATTCCTTTTAAGAAACACTAGATGCAAGAGCACAGCTTTTCACAATCTCTGAATCAAAAGACCTTGAGAAATATAACCTTGTTGGCAAGGTATTCTCCAGTTTTCTTACAACAGATCTTTACAAAGATGATGGATACTTCAATTCATCCATTGTTTGTTACTGTAACACAATATTAAAATTCCAAAAAATTGTCTGAATCTGTTCTTTTACAAAATTTACTAATTATACAAACCGCATTTCAATTTAATGTATATTTCTTTTACTCCTTAAAACTCTATAATACATAAAATTTTCTTGAGACCAAATGTTTCTAAAATCCCTTTTTAGGATTTTCTTTAAAGTTCTCTTAATAATCTTATAAATTCCAAACTCATATTCAAAATTACCTTAAATTATTTTCCTTTTCAAAATATCAAAGTTTGCACATCCTTCTTATCTGTATCATTGCTATTCTAACTTCTCAATGCTCTAAATTAAAAGAACTTTCTATCCTCACTGACAAGATGATATTCTGGGAATTGGAGATTCCTCACATTTTGAAATATCAAGGTAGTATGCATTAATTATTTACCTTCACTGTTTATCATTCCTTGCTCACCCCAAATTTATGTATATATATTCATGCTAAGTAAGAGCGGTCCAAAAATAATTAAAGGGACAATTTCAATTTCTACTAGGTCCCGTATAAGTATAATTTGCCAAATCAATAAATAAAATTCTATTAGTCTATCAGACCAGAAAAGAGACACTAGAAAATAAGAGAAAATAATAGAACCCCTCCTCCTCCAAAAACAACATGATTCTCAGGAAAATCTCCTTTTTTGGTGCCAATCATGAATTTTGGGAAAAAAGATCCAATTTTGAAAAGAGAGAATGGAAGAAGATTGGCCAATCAGAACACAGAGAACAGCAGGCCTGAGAGCTAGCTGAGAGCTTCTCTGTGCCTGTATTTTAAAGCAAACACATATAGACACATAAATGGAGTCAGAACATTTAGAACAGAGCCCCCCCCCCCAAATCTGGGGAAAGCCCACTTTGCTCTCACACTAGAGGGTCCCTTTAAACATTACACAAAGACAAAAAAACTAACAGAATAACACCACCAAAGGTGACAAATCTTTCAAGAAACCAGAGGAAAAATGCAGAGAACCTTCCATTTTTCACAATACATTTTTTCTAATCAAAGGTTTTGATAACTAACACTTCTTGATTTTAACTATAAATAACTATAACCTTTGAGAAGGCAAACATTCACTCAAAAATTCCTCAGCCTAACTGGAATATCCCCTGTCTCCTATCAGCTTAGAATAAACCAAATAAATTCAACAGCCCTAAATCTTTTCTGGGAGGGAAGTCTTCTACTTTTAAATCCTCACTCATCCCATTCCCATTGTTTTTTGTAATAATCAAATTACACATTTTAAAATGAACCTGATTATCCTGTCTTTTTGAAATTAAACAGCATTTTAAAAAATTTAACATTTTATTTTATTTTATCAAGTCTTCATGAAACAATTCTCTCTCTCTTATCTAGTGCTTTTTCTTAATTCCTCTCTCTCAGCTAAAATCAAGATCTAGATAAGTGAGCCATGAGCAAACAAGCTGTCTGATCTCACTCCCATTGCCTCCTTCTTTTTCAGACAGTTTTAGCCATGCCTGTTCCTGTGCCTGTAAACTATACCTAATTTGATTATTCACTCCTGCCCATGGACCAGTGCTAGAGAGCATTTCAAATGTTAGTCTTAACCCTGCTGCATCACTTTTAGCCTGACTAGTGCAATTCTCAAAGAATTCAGTTTTCCATATTATGTAATCTCCTGGTATAAGAGTAGTTTTTGCTATCGTGGTCCAGTCTTCTGGGGCTAATATTTGTCTACCTAATATTTCCATTTTATTCATAACATATGGACTGGTGTTATCATACGTGCTTTTTGCTGATTTTAATTCTCTAAGTGTTTTAAAATCTAAATTATTGTATTCTCTCAAAACAATCCCTGAAATCTTTGGATCAGGTCTCTCCAGCACAGGAAAAGAGAACAATGACTCTCTCATGTCCCATGGAATCTTCTCTCCCTTATCTATTGCTTTTTGAGTGGCTATTTGAACGCTATTCATATGCCCCTTATCTTTGGTAACATTTTCTTCTTTTAGACCATAAAGGAGCAGAAGGTGGGTTATTAGAGTTAGGAGATGAAGCTGGTTGGGGTGCCACCACCTCCAGAAGCCTAGGAGTAGCAATCGCTGCTGTAGCCTGAGGGGGTGGGGCCCAGTATCTCGGAGACTCTCTGGTACAAGTTCCTAAAGTGGGAGCCGGGAGGAGGATTCTCCTGGGAAGGTATGGCCCTAAGGCCTTGGCCTCCATACCCCTCCTTCCACCCCTATGCAGGCACTGGTCTGAAGATGGTGCTGGAGGTAAAAGCTACCACTCTTTTTCACTCTGCTCTTCTTGCTGAATAGTTGGAACATCTACATCAACTTTTAATATACTCTGAGCCAAAGGAGCATCTCCAGGTGGAGTCAGGCAGATTTTTAAGATATTCCACAATGAAAAGACTCCTATAGGAAATGTCTCCTGACCATCCTTTTTAAAATGTTCACTCATCTGTTTCTCCAGTTTCCCATTTTTCAATGCTTAATACTCCTTCTTCTGGAAACCAAGGACAATATTTTTGTACACATTCACTAAATTCTTCCAATTGTTTTGTTGCTATTAACAAGCCTTTTTCTTTACCTGCTTTAGCACTTTCAAATAATTCCCTCTATCCTTAGATTGTCCCTGTCTCATTTTAATGCTCTCTGTTTTAGACCCGATGAAAAAATTATTTACCTTAATTGCCTACTGTCCCTTTATGAGTGCTCTTTTGACCCCAGGTGTCCAGACTTTATCTTTCCTTTCAAGATTGTCCATCTGTCTGTCTGTCCATCTGTCAGTCCATCCATCCATCCATCCCTGGTTAGGCACCAGCTATCACGCGCCATAGCTCTGGTGTGGGTCTGGACATGAATTCCTGAGGGTCAGGTCGAGTAGAGAAACATATCCAAACATGAAAGGTTGGGAAGTGAAAATCTACCAATGTTACTTTTGGAAACTCAGACTTTTTATAGCAAAAACTTATCTCAAGAACAACCGGTTAAAAGAGACCCAGTTTTACAATTTCCTGGATAAATTTACAATATTTGTTCTTCGAAATCTGCATACTTCTCTATCAAAGAAACCTTTTACAACCACCTCTGGAACCAGATTATACTAGGTCAGGGTTCACTGGTGAGCCAAAGGATCCATACAATGAGCAATAATCCATACATACCTTTGATGAAGAAGATCACCAAGGATATGCGAATATCACTCCCTGCAGCTGGCCCTCCACAATGATTTATATGGGTTTATTTTATGTCCTACAACTTTGCCAAAGTTGTTCATTGTTTCAAGTATTTTTTAAATTAATTTTCCAGGAGTCTCTAAGTATACCATCATATTATCTACGAAGAGTGAGAATTTTGTTTAATCATTGCCTATTCTAATTCTTTCAATTTCTTTTTCTTCTCTTATTGTTAAACTAACATTTCTAATATAATATTGAATAATAGTGGTGATAATGGACATCCTTATTTCACCCCTGATCTTGTTGGGAATGTTTCTAGTTTATCCCCATTACCTATAATTTGCTGGTGGCTTTATATCAATACTGCTTATAATTTTAAGGAAGGCTCCATTTATTCCTATTCTTTCTAGGGTTTTTAATAGTATGGGTGCTATATTTTGCCAAAAGCTTTTTTTGAGTATCTCTTGAGTTAATCATACGATTTCTATTAGTTTTTTTTTTTTTTGGCAAGGCAATGGGGTTAAGCAGCTTGCCCAAGGCCACACAGCTAGGTAATTATTAAGTGTCTGAGGCTGGATTTGAACTCAGGTACTCCTGACTCCAGGGCCGGTGCTCTATCCACTGTGCCACCTAGCTGCCCCTCTATTAGTTTTCCTATTGATATGGTCGATCATGCTAATTGTTTTCCTAATATTGAACCATATGTACTTTCCTGGTATAAATTGTACCTGATTATAGTGTTATTGCCTTAGTGATAATTTACTATAATCTCTTTGCTAAGATTTTATTTAAAATTTTTGGATCAACATTCATCAGGGAGAAGGTCTTTAATTTTATTTGTCTATTTTGACTCTTTCTGGATACATATCAGCACCATATTGATGTCATAAAAGGAATTTGACAGAACTCCACCTATTTTTTCAAATGGATTTATTATGTTGGATTGGAATTAATTGTTCTTTAAGCATTTGTTAGAAATCATTTGTTAATCCATCTGATCCTAGAGATTTTTTCTTATGGAATTCATTGGTCTTGTTCAATTTCTTTTTCTAAAATGGGGTTACTTAAGTATTTTCTTTTCTGTTAATCTGGATAGTTTATTTATCATAAATATTCATCCATTTCACTTATATTGCTAGCAAAATAGTTCAGAATTACTTCCTCCTCACTAGTTGTGACACACCCCTTTCATTTTTGATACTGGTAATTTGGTTTTCTTTTTTAAAATCTGATTAAACTTGTACAAAAACATTCATAGCCGCCCTGTTTGTGGTGGTAAAGAATTGGAAATCAAGTAAATGTCCTTCAATTGGGGAATGGATTAGCAAATTATGGTATATGTTTATCGTGGAACACTATTGTTCTATTAGAAACCAGGAAGGATGGGAATTCAGGGAAACTTGGAGGGATTTGCATGAATTTATGCTGAGCGAGATGAGTAGAACCAGAAAAACACTGTATACCCTAACAGAAACATGGGGGTGCTGATCAACCTTGATAGACTTGCTCATTCCATCAGTGCAACAGTCAGGGACAATTTGGGGCTGTCTGAAATGGAGAATACCATCTGTATCCAGAGAACTGAGGAGTTTGAACAAAGACCAAAGACTATTACCTTTAATTTAGGAAAAAAAAAACTGATATCTTATTGTCTGATCTTGCTATCTCTTTTACTTTGTTTCTTCTTTAAGGATATGATTTCTCTCTCATCACATTCAATTTGGATCAGTGTATACCATGGAAACAATGCAAAGACTAGCAAATTGGCTTCTGTGGGGGTGGGGGGAAGGAAGTAAGATTGGGGGGGAAATTGTAAAACTCAAAATAATTAAAGTCTTTTTAAAATTTTTTTTAAAAAATTTGATTAATCAGAGGTTTATCCATTTTGTTGAGTTTTTGATAAAGCCAACTCACTTTTTAAAATTAATTCAATAGTTTTCTTACTTTCAATTTTATTAATTTCCAATTTCATTGTCAGAATTTCTAATTTTGAAATTTAATTAGGAATTTTTAATTTGTTCTTTTTCTAGCTTTTTTCGTTACATGCCAAATTCTTTGATTTCTTCTTCCTCTATTTTATTCATATAAGCATTTAAAAATGTAACATTATCCTAATAGCTGCTTTGACTGCATCCCCCAAGTTTTGGTATGATGTCTCATGATTCTCATTATCTTGGAAAAAATTGTTGATTTTTTTATGATTATTTTTATGATTTGTTGTTTAAGCTACTCATTCTTTAAATTAGGATATTTAATTTCCAAATAACTTTTAATTCATCTTTCTATGGTGCTTATCTACTATAATTTTTATTGCATTGTGATTTGAGAAGAATGCATTGAAAATTTCTGCTTTTCTGCATTTTATTGTTAGGTCTTTGATGCCCTAATGCATGGTCAAAATTTGTATAGGTGCCATGTTCCATAAAGAAGAAGGTATGTTCCTTGTTATCCCCATTCAATTTTCTTTAGAGGTCTATCATATCTAACTTTTCTAAAATTCCACTCACCTTCTGAGAAGTAAGGTTACGGTCCCTCACTAAAATCGTTTTGCTGTTTATGACTTCCTGTAACTCCATTAGCTTCTCCTCAAGGAATTTGGATTCAATACCCACTTTATACATATGATATTACTTTATTGCCCATGGTATCTTTTAGGAAGATATTGTTTCCTTCCTTATCATTTTTTACTAGTTCTATTTTTGCTTTTGTTTTGTCTGAGATCAAGATCGCCATTTCTGCTTTTTTTATTTCAGCTTGAGCATAATATATTCTGCTCCATCGTTTTACCTATACATTGTGTATCTCTCTGCTTCAAATGTATTTCTTATGAGCAGTATATTGTAGGATTCTGCTTTTTAATCCACTCTGCTATCCATTTCCATTTTATAAGTGAGTTCATCCATTCCCATTCCCAGTTATGTTTACTAACTCTGGAATTACCTTCATCCTGTCTTCCTCCTGTTTGTACTTTTGTCTCTCCTTTCCCCTTGTCCCTCCTCACCAATATTTTACTTCTGACTGCTGCCTCCCTCAGTCTTCCCTTCCCTCTATCAAGTCCCTTCCCTTTTATTCTTTACTTTCTTTTTACTTTATCCCTCTCTTTTATCAGGCCTTTTCTTGCCCTTTCCCCCTCCTACTTCCCTCTAGTGAAGGATAAATTTTCAAGCCCAATTGGGGCCCTTCCCTCTTTGAATCAAATCTGTTGAGGACAAACTTTATTCTGTTTTCACACTCTCCCTTCTTTCCCTCTAGGATCTTGGTGCCTATTCATATGATGTTATTTATTTTTAATGTTTCCACCTTTTCTCAATATAATCCTTTATTTCTGTCTTAATTTTTTAAAATACCTGTCTTTTTGTTAGAGGCTGCTCAGATGAGTTTGGGGTGAGAGGCCAGTTATGGCCAAAAAACCTATGCTCAGGTGACCCTTGAGTTGAAAGCTTCCACAGAACTTTGATTTGATAACACAATTGCATCATTCGTGGCCTCATTTGTTGATAAGCCCTGTTCCCAAACTTCTTGACCTGGGTTACATTCTTCCCAAAACAAACTTACATCATTTTTTTTTTATCCTGTATGCTAATTTTGTGGTTTTCTTCTATAAGAACTGTTTGATGTTTTCAATAAACCAGCTCTGCCAGTTGTCCTGCTAGTACCCAGGTGTATGCATGTTTCTTTTCCTCTCCTGAGCTGAATGGATCCCCTATTGATCAGGGGATCACAACATTTGGTGCCCTTACATGAGGAAGGTTCACAGGACTCGAAGCTGGACTGGAGGCTGAGATAGCCCTTCAGGAGGAGAAGAACCCCCTGGTAAAGCTGTGAGGAATCCTAGAATCAGGTAGAGGGGAAGGTTTGGGTGTATAACTTGTTCTTCAGTGGTGGCTTTTCACTTTCTTTTTTTCCAAATGGCATAGTGGGTATAATGAGGAAAGAAATCTTCAAGGAACTAAAAAGCCAGGACAGGACATAAAAATCTTAAAGAAGGGGCAGCTAGGTGGCGCAGTGGGGCAGCAGCTAGTGGCATAGTGGATAGAGCACTGGCCTCGGAATCAGGAGTACCTGAGTTTCAAATCTGGCCTCAGACACTTAATAATTACCTAGCTGTGTGGCCTTGGGCAAGCCACTTAACCCCATTTGACTTGCAAAAACCTTAAAATAAAAAGAAAGAAACTGGCTAAAAAGAAGGGCTTCATGTTTGATATGTTGATATAATAAACTGACTCTGACAGTTGTCTGCTGCTTTGCCCCCATGGGTGTTTGTATGTTTCTTTTCCTCTCCTGAACTGAATGTATCTCCTGGTGGTCCCTCA